>NC_053123.1:3187738-3271012 GCF_010015445.1 Perca fluviatilis | reverse complement strand
CACTGCCTTTGCATACAGACCGGGCCACTCTATTCAGAGGAGTCAAAATGATTCAGTCACAGTACTTTCAGGTGAGTTCTATATTATCATTATGGATTAATTAATTATTAATGCCAAGCGTGTTGAAATATTCGGTCAACCATTATGACTGTTCTTCCTAACAGAAATCAATGACGAGGACTTTAGAGATATCAGAATCACAGATGTCGCATTTTGGTAGGTTATTTATACCCATTTAATGCTTTATGCATCAAGGTAATAAATAACTGATCCTATGTTGTCTTTCTCTCCCCAAAGGCGCGGATAGATGACAGAGGCGCTGTATTATAACAATCAAAATCCAGCAGTCTTTACAGGGGTTATTGAAATTGAGGAGGTAATGTCTGAAGAAAGACCACGGGCCAACGGGCAGCCAATTGTGCTGCTAGACGTCCTCCCAATCGGCCACGATTGAAACAGAATTTAGGGCAGCCGGGTACAGCATATGCAGTCAAGAGATGAAAAACGCTTGGGCACCCTGCTACCCTACAAATGACTGCCGTAAGGCCGCCTGGCTATTTATATTATACCTGCAACTGGGTAGATGTGAGATAGAGGGAGACAAATATTATTTATATTGTTCCTGTAAATGGGTGGATGGGAGATGGGGAACACATGGTGTGTGTGTGTGTGTGTGTGTGTGTGTGTGTGTGTGTGTGTGTGTGTGTGTGTGTGTGTGTGTGTGTGTGTGTGTGTGTGTGTGTGTGTGTGTGAGGTGCAGGTGGTGTGGGAGGGGTGTGGGTAGTGGTGGGTAAGAGGGCATTGTGGGAGATAGTCATTTGATTGGAGAGAGAGAGAGAGAGAGAGAGAGAGAGAGAGAGATAGTTATTAACACTTAAAGTAAATACATTGAATTGAAGCAAGTTATATATTATTTTCAAAATGAACAGAGATTGAGCCTGCAGCATCCACAGAAAACGGTCAAGGAGCCTATCCAGGCCCTCGGCTGATTCAGAAGAAGAAGCAGAAGAAGCAGAAGGAGAGGAAAAGAAGCAGCAGAAGAAGCAGAAGTAGATGGTGTAGTGGTTCTTGAAAGCAGTTGAAGATGGCAATGAAGTGGAACTTAATCTTTCTGAAATCCTTGCCCTCGAAAGAGCATCTGAGCAGCAGCGGGAAATAGTTTAAACAGAACATTACAGAGACCATCTCTCTGCAAACTCAAACTCAGGACGTGTGAGTAAGTGCTTTTAAAGTTATACCTGTTACTGCAGATGCATGGTTTTTGTTCATTTTAAAACATTACAAATGTAAGATGGGAAAGAGCAGGGGTGTGAGAGGTTGACCATCTGGTTGAGTGTGATGGTTGGGTAACCAAATGTTTGTGTGTGTGTGTGTGTGTGTGTGTGTGTGTGTGTGTGTGTGTGTGTGTGTGTGTGTGTGTGTGTGTGTGTGTGTGTGTGTGTGTGTGTGTGTGTGTGTGTGTGTGTGTGTGTGTGGGGAGCAAGTCAGGTAGAGAAGAGAGAGAGAGAGAGAGTTATTCAGACTTTCGCTCATTATCTCCATTATTTTCCAAATGAACAGAGATTGAACCTGAACCTGTCGCCAGGACCACAGCGTCCCACGTAATGCATTCAGAGGGTAATTATTATTTATATATGTATATATTATTGTCTTGATAATTAAAATATATAATTAAAGATGTATATTCTCTAAATTTTATGAAAGGACGGAGGGGTATTCATCGAAGTGAGATATGTCAGGGAGAGGCCTGAACCGACAGAGGTAATTATTATTTACATATCTTAGTATTATTGTATCGATAATTAAATATATTTAAAAGGTATTTTCTCTGATTTTATGACAGATGCTGTACTGAGGGGCAATCACGAGCCCAGAGAGTGAGAGATCCGGAAAGCAAGGTGGGAGATCCTCCAAAAGCTGCTGACAATTGTGCAGACAATTCTTCAAATGTAAAAGTTGTAAGGTGTTAGCTGTGACATTTTGTTTTATTTTATTTTATTTTATTTTAATCACATGCAAAATGGAGCCTGACCAGTCTTGTATAATTCCCATACAATTAGTTATTGCTGTAGATCGATATAAACGGGGATCCACTGCGCTTTGTAACACCAGCGTTGCTGAAGCCATCCAAGAGTTAAATCATAATAATCCCCACCCAGACAATCGTCCTGATCAACCTCATTTAAATAACGGCAGCACAGAGACAGCACAACCAGAGCCTACAGTGATTACTTTCAGCCGTTAGGAAAGGGCCTTACAAGAGCTTGATAATCATAACCATAATGACATTCAACCCGGTAGAAAATACCTTATTACAAGAGATTGAGAACCATGACATTCCCCCGTTAGAAAACCCCTTACCGCCAATAGACCCCCATGACATTTCAGTCGAGGAGACGCGATCGCTTTGGAATTTGGAATTCCGTCAGACCTTTAAAGTACCTCCCATAGCTGAACGTGGGGGATTTAAGCGCAATTTTATGAAGATGTTTTGAATCATTTTAACGCCTTAGCTGAGAGAGTGAGACCTGAGGTTAAACCTAATGACCTCGCATAGGTTGAAATAATAGCGAAAATGCACAGGAACACGATATCATTCAAGTCGGTGATAAGGGCGTTGACTTTCAGAACGTTTTTTGAAGGGTTACTGGAGAGATTGATACATTTCCAGAGAGCTAGACGCTGACTCACCACTGGAAGTAGTCATTCAAGTTGTCAAAAATCCTAGGGGCGGTGCTGGTGATAAGCGAAACTTAAAAACTCTGGTCAGCGAGATCGTTAATAAGAAAAAAAACACTTGCATGTAGTGCCCAACGTAAACAATAAACTATGCTTTACCATCAGCTTGGCTCTGCTCATCAACACCGACTTCACCTACATACAAGCCGTCGAGCACGCTAGAGAGCTTCATCATTTAGCGGGTCTGACCGAAGCCACCGCAGTAGCTTTCAGTCACATCAATAAATTTGAACAGATAGTAAACCGGAAAATTGTAGTCTTTTACAGAGACGCAGAGGACCGCGCTCTCTCGCATTTTGAAACACAATACCCAAAGTCTGACCAGCCAGTGTTTCTATTCCTGCTTAACGAGCACTATTATGGAATAAAAAATCTTAAAGGGTTTTTAGGGTTGATAATGTATGTCATTACTGTTACCGAGGTTACTGCGCGAGCCGCACTTTTGTCCGGTCATTGCAATCTCTTTTTCGATCCTACGCGATACTGCGTACAGTGACCCTGTATACTGCGCAGATTGCAACAGGACTTCGCTACATCGCCAGCGTTTACGTTAAACACAAAAGTCTTTGAATGACACGACCCTCAGTACATGTCAGAAGATTCACAAATGTTCAAATTGCAAATATCTCTTCTCCGCTAGTACAGAGCACAAATGCATGAACCTCAAATGTAAAGTGTGGTGTCCACAAGGTGACGAGCCACACCAGTGCTAGCATACAACCGGTGAAATTTCAAGAAAATCAGACCCAAGATATCTTCTTTACGATTTTGAAACATTTGTCAATGACAAGAGAACACATGCCCTACCTCGTGTGCCGGAATCGCTACAGGGTGAAAAATGGATGTCCCTACGGCTTAGACTAGCGGAGAAGTTTCTCATGAAGTTCAGGAAACCTCAATATAAAAAAGCTACATTTATCGGCACACAATGCTAGAGGTTTTGACAGCTACCTAATCCTCAAGAGGCCTGATAGACTTAGGAATGAGCCCGTGCTTGTCATGCAAGGCAGCAAAATAATCTGTTTTACAGAAACAGATTATCTGCTAAGGTTTATCGATTCCCTGTCCTTTCTTACCATGAAACCCGTCGCTATGCCGAAAGCATTAGGATTTGCAGATCAATCAAAGGGCTTCTTTCCCCACAAATTTAGCAAAGAGAAGCATCTAAAATATATCGGGCCTTTCACCGCCGCCCGGCAGATTCCGATTACGTAGAAAGCATGTCCCGCCGGCTCAGCAAAACGAAGTTTTACAGCTGGGCAAAGAAGCATCGAGGGGTGTTTTTAACTTTGAAAAGAGGCAGTTTTTACTGTCAAAACGACACAAATATTCTGCGCAAAGGATGCATGAAATTCAGAGAGGAATTTGTAGGGAAGACGCACGTGGATCCTTTCAGCTGCGTCCTAATTCCCTCGGCATCAATGAAAGTATTTCTCACAAATTTCCTGGGTTGAAAGACACTTGGCTATTCCTTCGCCCGGACGATTACAGGCGTCAGTTCAAAAAATTCTCGAGCTGCTCAATTCAATGGCTGGAATGGTTAATGTATTCAAAAACATTTTCATTCAGCATGCTCTAAACCGCGGGGAAAAAGAAAATTGAATTACGTATTTTACCGCGATTCACGCCGCCATAGAGGGGTTAGACTGCGCCTATGAATTTCAAGGATTTTTTATCATGGCTGTCCTACTTGTTTCAGACCTCATGATATCTGCCCAATGACAGGGGATCGCCTTTGAGGAAATGCATTGGCTAGCCAGGAGAAGCTGCATCAGTTGAGGTCCACATGGACTGCATACAGAGGTGATATGACGGAGCATGCGTGGACTCTGATGAAAAACACACGCGGGGGTCGGAGTTTATGAAGAAATATGATCCACCTGAACCTCTGGCTCCTCGAGCCGCGCTGTCAAAGGGCCGCGCTGGAGAGCGCTGCGGTACACACTGCAGGTGCAGACGAATCTGTGCATTATGTAGATGTTACGTCATTGTATCCGCGTTAGCACGAACAGGCTCATACCCATAGGCCATCCGGTAATAATTCACAGAGATTTTGGGACGAAATTGAAAACTACTTTGGGATGATCAGAGCAACCGTGATTCCCCAAAGAGGTCTGTATTTTCCCGGTGTTACCTTATAAAACAGCTCAAGGTAAATTAGTGTTCACACTCTGTCGTACATGCTCAGAGACTAATAATCAGGAGGCGACTCATGTAGTCATGATGACGTTGCCAGAGCTCTGACCGGAGTTTGGGTCAGTGCAGAGCTGCACAAAGCGGTACAGATGGGTTACAAGGTGTACGAACTTTCTGAGGTCTCGGCACTTTGAGGCACAGAGCAGCAATCTTTTGTCGAGTACATTCACACCTTTTTGAAGGGTAAACAGGAAGCTTCAGGGTTTCCGGCGGGAGGCCGTGGACGATGAGAGTAGGAAAAAATACATCAGAGACTAACGAATTGCATCAAGGCATCAGGTTAAACCCAGAAAAAATTGAGAAAAATCCGGCAAAGAGACAGGTGTCCAAGGCTTGTCTGAAGCGGCTTTTGGGGCAGAGTTTGCCGAGAAGTAATTTGGTTCAAAACCACACTTTCGTCAAGTCGGGCCGAACACTTTTTCACTTTAGTGTTTTCTGGACAATACACTCTAAAAACACGTGTCGTTTTTACCAACAAACCGCGCGACGTAGCACTGATTCAGTGGTTGTATAATGACAGGTGTGTAGTCCCCCCAGGTTGAAGCAGTAATGTTTTCATCGCTGTGTTTACCACCGCTACGGGGCGTCTGAAATTGTACAGTTATTTAGAAAGGCTGCAACAGAACATTCTCATTGAGCACGGACAGCTTGATCTATGTGATAAAAGAAAATGAGACGCCTCTGGAGCTGGGTAATTATCTCGGTGACCTCACGGGATGAAATTACGCGACGACCAATACATGAATTTGTAGCCGCGGGTCCAAAGAGATGCCTACCAGACCAAAAATGAAGAAAAAGTGGTGATGAAAGTTAAAGGTATTACAGCACGCGCAGAATGCAGTGAACTGATCAATTTTGACAGCACAAAAGAATTGGTCGAAGGCTATCTTGAGGGGTCTAAGGAAAGATTCCTTGAAAACGCCGCAACAGACTATAAAACGTGATAAAAACGGATTTTCTGTTGAAAACGCTACATTCAAGAAAAGTTTAGAGTCGGTACGACAAGAAAGACCGGGTATTTCCTGACGTACAACTCTGCCTTTTGGTTATTAGCTGCATGATGGAGCAGATTGATTTTGATCCAAGACTAAAGGTTCCATTTTCATGTTTGGTAGTGGGCCCAAGTGGTTGTGGTAAAACCTATTTTATTAAATCTGTACTGGAAAAATGTGAACGTGTGATGGACGCTGTACCAGAAAATATTGTATGGATTTATACAAGTTATCAACCCATGTATGATGAAATGAAGAAAATGAATAAAAGAATTACATTTCTGGAAGGACTCCCCGATTCTTTTGACGACACTAATCCGTTTCCTCCTGACCATTCACATCTCGTCATCCTGGACTGACGCGTCATATTTCAGGCAGGTGACCATCCCGGAGGTGGCGAAAATATTCACGCCAATACCGACATCACAAAAGGGCGTCATGTTGCCGCCATGTTGACTCAAAATGTATTCCATAAAGGTAAATACAGCCGTACAATCAGTTTAAACTGTAATTACCTCGTGCTATTTAAAACCCCCGACCAACTGCAGATGAGGGTACTAGCACATCAGATGTTTCCCTCCCTCCACAAAAACAGTTTTTCCTGGAAAGTTTTCAAGATGCTACCAAGTCAGCGCGCCGGGTATTTAATTTTGGACCTCACACCTTCATGCCCAGAACGTTACAGAGTGCGACGGGATACTTCCCCACCAGCAGACGACGGTTTACATCGCAAAAACAATTTTAATGTTTGGAAAGTCTGTCATTCATTGTTGTCTATTATCGTATACACTGCCTTAATACCTTTTACTGACCAATCCTTGAATAACTCCTGGCTTAAACAGGGTGTCAAAGGCTATCCATCTAAGCACTTCGCTGGTCTTTCCTTAGTTTTAGCTGCCTCGCACAGTTAAACCAGAACTTCTTTTTCTCCTAACACTGACTGTATCGGATAACCTTCAACGTACGTCTCGATTTCCTTCCATCTAGCAAAATAGTTGTCATTACACCAAAGAAAGGAAATAGCGGAAGCTGAGCGCTTTAAGCTTTGGGGAGCCAATCTTACTTTATTGTTTGGCCACTGAAGTGTTGCATATTTTATTCTAGGCTTCTTTCCATCCCAGGCTAAGAACTGATGACCACTACTGGCAAGGCCTGAATAGATATAGCAATCTAGGCAAAATGTTCCTTAATTACGCTAATCTTACTACTAAAATCCAATGGGTGTGTAGACCATCTTTCAATATCTTTTTAATATTTTGGTTAATTAAATTATAGTTTACCTCATATAATTTGTTTTAACTATGTGCACCCATAAGTACGTTCATGATTCCATATCCCATTTTACATCATATCTACATCTTATTTCCTTTGAAGGAGTATAGTTGAATGACCAAAGTTGTGTCTTTGTAATATTTATTTTATAACCAGCATAATAACTAAACTCCTCTAGGATTTCCAAGTATAGATAAGGAGGTCCAGGGTTCAATATTAAACGCAAATAGTGTGGGACTGAGACAACAACCTTGTCTAGTGCCCCTCTCCATCGTGAAAAATGGATACAATGATCCATTGACTTTGTTGTTGATAAAGTGTTCTAATTATAGTTACTCCAATATTCCCTCCTTTGGGAGTACTGTAATAAGTGCCTCTTTCCATGATGGCGGAGTTTACCTTCTCCTTTAATCCCATTAAATGCTTTCAGCAGGACGGGAACTAGCTCTTCTTTAAAGGTTCTATACCACGGAAACCATCACTACCTGGAGTTTTACTTGATTTTAAGTTGGCTATTGCATTATTTATCTCTTCCAGTGAAAAATCTGCTAATGATACAATCATTTTGTTTCTTGCCAATAGAGGTAGATCCAGATCGTTAACTTTAGTACTGGAGGTTTTGGTTATATTTTTTTGTGTAGTATAGGAAAATGTCTTCTATTTCTACGGTATGATATTTTAGTTGATTTGTTTCTGGGTCCCGGCATCTTATGTATGGTACTATCCGCTTCTTTGTTTACGTAAGCAAGTAATTTAGCGGCCTGATTCGTAATATGTCTGGTTGTAAAAACAAGCTTTCTTCTCAACATCTTGTTCTAATAGATCATTAATCTGATTCTTTAATTGTTGTATTTGCACTAAAAGTTGTGGATCACTGTTATTTTTATGTTGCTACTCCACATTAGATAGGTCTAATACAAGGTTATTATACAGCCACCTCCGTTTTATTTGACGTTGTTAAGGCAATCAATTGTCGCAAGTCACTGCCTTCAGTGAGTCCCAGATGGATCCACCTCTCCGTTGTCATTAATCTTCAAATATTCTCTTACATCTGATTTAATTTATTATACAGGTGATTTGTTATTTAATAAGCCTATATTTAACCCCGTATTCCGCATCCTACCTTCTAGTTGAACTGTTAGATATAGTGCACTATGGTCAGAGACATCAGCTACCTCAATTCTATTTTTCTTTAGACTAGTTGTATCCAGGTAGCTATTCAATACTATGTTAAAATCACCTACACATAAACAGACACCCTTCCAGTGCAGTTACATCCATTAGTTATTTGAAAAATTGTTTTTTACTATTAGGAATTGCACTCAACAAAAAAAAAATATATATATATATGTACGTTCTCTTTTTTTAATTTGGCCTTTACCTTAGACCTTTTAAATTGGGTTTCCCAACCCAATCACATTTACGGACAGTAACTTCACTTCATTAGACTGCATCACAGCAGGGCTGAAAATATCTCACACCATTATGTTCCCACAGGCTAAACATTGAAACCATAAGTAAAGATAACTGGAGCACAATAATGTGCTTAGAACAAGCATTATAACAAACACAAAATAAAACTATAAAAAAGTTTTAAGTGAAGGGGGAATGATACTTTGACTAACAGTCTCTGAACTTCAGTGCGCCCCCGTAGACAGAGCTGACCTCTCACTGCTCCCGTGAGTCAGCACATAAAATACAATATAGTAGCCTAGATATCTAGATGCACTCTAGCGGCAGCCAGGGTCAGTTTTTCAAAGTCAATTTTTACACTAATCTTGATCGCTATACCAATGTGAGTACTGATGATAGCAAAAAAATAAATACGAGCCAAATCTGTGGTAGCAACACGGAGCTGCTGCAGCTAATGCCCAGAGCTTCCACTTAGCTGAAACAGCAGTTTTGGGGGCATAAGATACTGTACCTTTGTGCCTCTTAACAGACAAAAAATGCAATTAAAATGTCTGTGCGACATGAACAGGGACCTTAAATGACAACAAGATGTGTTTAGCAACTTAGCCAAAAGTTTTTTAAATCACCTACCCATTAGCTGCTACCTGTTAACTTGGAGTTAAGCACTGAAGTCATTCTTAAAAAATGAAGATGTGTTCAGAGTTTTGCCGACCACATACGGCAAAAGTTTAATCTATCACCTAGCGCTGCTCTGCCTGGTTGTAGCGCTATCCTATTGGTGCAGAGGAAATTTGAAAGACTTCCGTTTATCCCGCCCATGGGATTGAGCCCTGCCAATGGTGAGTTCCCAGACCCAGGATCTTGATGTGGGTCTGGCTAACAATAGAGTATATTATGGGACAAGTATTTACCGTCTGTATTGAAACACTACTGCTCCTCCCGGTTTCTGCGCTGAAATTTCTGGAGGCGTACTCTAGCTCGCCTGGCACTGTTCTCAAGGTCTCCACCTGTGTGCAACCCCACGTTCTGCCATGGTGAAGACGCTCCATCAGATGTTTCCTACCAAGCGCTTTCTCTGACCCCTCCACATCCTATTGTGATTTTCTGTCGCCATGCTTTCAGGATAATCATCTCCTTAGTACTGTATTGCTGGAAATTAATTTTACAAAAACCCAGGTATTGGTGCCAGGGCTTTGTGGGTGGGCTGTATCTGCAAATCCACCTCATCACTCAGTTCGGTTCGTAACAGTTTTTTAACAAACGCTATCACTGACCCATCTTTGCCCTGCTCTCGAGACCAAGTCATTCAATTTGTCCTCCAGCTTCTGTTGGTCCTTCATCATTTGTTGGAGAGTGGTGTTAGCTTCAGTACCCAATTATCCGTGTCATACCGATCTGGGTCTCCATCTTGCTGATTTTCTCGTTTTTGCTCCTTTATAGCATGCATGTATGTCGCTAGCTGTTGGTTGACATCTTGCTTGAACTCGTGGAATTCTTCTCTCGTGTCATGTTCAATTTCTTCTTTAAACATTTTTAGATCTTGCTTTAGTTCCGATTTAAACTCGCCAATCTGCTTACTTATAGCTTCGAAACCCATGCACCCCGTTCCTGTTGTTGAGTCGCCGCCATGTTGACCTTCTTCCCACATGTTGTCCTTAACATGTTCTACCCGGTGTAAATCTTTACCCGCCGGTTTTTTTCCGTCCCTCTAACTTTGCCTTTGTATACCCCTTCATAATCTTAACAGATTCAACTTTTTTTGTTTTCTTTGAATTCAGTTTTATGAGGGTCTGAATATTTATTATATATTTATTTTGTCAAATGTGCTAGTTACATTAAAATTATACAAAATAAGTTTTGTATTCACAAATTCATGTTGAACATACCATATCTTGCCTGTAAGACTTACATTTTGGCGACATTGTTTTAATTCTGAATTACAACGCAACGTCTCTAAAACATAAATGCATCCGGTGAAGTCATATAACTTCAAGTTAGAACTATTTACTTTTAACGCTGGCGTTTTACAAAGAAACATATTTGGTTCAGGTTGCATTTTGTATAAATACAAAAGCATACTTTTTGTTTTTTAATTTTTGTTTGCATCTTTCACCACATTAAACACAAACAATCTTTTAAGTCAATGTGGTTACATTTAAATGATACAAATGTATTCACAAATTAAAATTCATATGCATATGTGTGCGAACATTAGTGGCTCACATGCAGCGGCAACATGACAACATGTACTGACAACATGAACTGTGTCTGTTTGTGTGCGTGTGTTTCATGTGTATAATGGCACACAAGCACAGGAAAGTTGTAGGAGTGTGTGTATGGATGAATATTATACTTTTTTTTTCTATGGCGGTCATTTTGACCGTAAACAAAAAATAAGTGTGACTAAGTTGAATAAATCACTCAAAATTCAAAGAAAGTAGTCACAATGAATGTTATGTGTTCAAATGCCATTTGTGGTTTTGTGTGATCTGTTGAAAATGTTTTTTTTTTTTTTTTACTACTTCTTACTGGTTCGCTTATTTGAATTGAAAACGCAATTTCTGGTAGAGTGTTGCTGTGGGCATGGGAAAAAAGAGGCGTGGGAAAAAGGGGTATGTTGGGAAAAAGGGTGAACACCCGGGCCAGAACGAAGAAGGCACAGCCAGATGAGTACGGAGCAGCGGAGGACGCAGGACAGCCAGACATATGGACTAGAGCTAAGCATGCACAGACATACGATCAACATGTACTGACAACATGAACTGTGGCTGTTTGTGTGTGTGTGTGTGTGTGTGTGTGTGTGTGTGTGTGTGTGTGTGTGTGTGTGTGTGTGTGTGTGTGTGTGTGAGTGTGCGTGAGTGTGTGAGTGAGTGTGCGTGAGTGTGGGTAGAAATGCATTGACCTTTGGGCTTAGGCCCATTCACGCTTATTACAATCACTTACTTGGCCTGTTGTAAGAGGAGCCTTACACATTCCTATTTTACAACCCTGCCTTACACACGTTCTGCTCTCTGCTCCAAAGAGTGTAAAGATACTTGATTTAATTCTTGGTCATTGGCTCATTTCAAACGCATCAGTGTTACTCAAACTTACATTCATGCTGTGTGTAGAATGAAAAACCTATCTTTCTCTGTTTCAAACGGGGAAGAAACCCTTTTTATGCTCAAAATTAGCGCTACACCCCTCTTCTCTCACTGGATCATTTCAAAAACATCCGGATATTTCATCTCTAACGCTCATTGGATCATTTAAATGAAACATTTTTCTACTTCCTGTGACGCCCTCATTGCATCACTTAACACACGTCATTTCCGGGACACGCCTTCCTTCTAGAAGCTTCCAGAACAGACCAGTCACACACACCTGGAAGGCATCAATCACTTTCTGACAGGTTGTGACCTCTTGACCCCCCAGGTCAAAAGGTCATCCATCAAAATCCCACATACCAAAGTGACAGAAACCTCCTCCTTATATCTCTTATATATATATATATATATATATATATATATATATATATATATATATATATATATATATATATATATATATAAAACAGGATAACATGAATGCCCTGGCAGTGGCAATAAGCTTTAATTTTGTACTTGCTTTGATTACATTGTTTAAGTTGAGATTTACACAAAATATTTTATTTATCTGCTACTGTATAAACAACATGCAGATGTTAAGTGTTTGCAGAACAAATGTTATGGCACTTTCGTTCATATGGCAGAACATTTAAAATAAAATTGCGCTATACACTACTTTTGACTTCATTATTGGATTTTGCATATAACAATGCGATTAATTGCGATTAATCAGGGAAATCATGCGATTAATCGCGATTAAAACTTTTAATCGTTGCCCAGCCCTAAAAAAAACATCTCATACACTTCTATTTCGAACATCCCAGCTTGATCTTTAATGAGCCAAGTCTGTTTGAATTTAGGTTTCTGCTGTTGAAATGTATTATGGATACTGCTCCATCCATTTTTTTCTTAACATTGAAGTGGTCATCAGTGTAATATTTGCACTTTATTTGTATGTTTAGAAAAAGTTATTCTCATGATCTATATCTTCTCCAATTCTTGTAATTTATATTCAGTATAGCCAAATGTTCTTAGTTCTAGACTTTCATGATCCATATTCTCTTCAAAGGTTTGATTTATTTCGCTCAAAATGTAGATCCATGTCAAAAACTAAATTTTTTTATGTCACATGTTAGGGAACACATATAGGCCTACGTGTCCTTTGACTGTCTCATTCATCAGTCTAGCCGGCAGTAACTCATTATCTGTATTTGTCCAAATCACTGAGTTCTCTTACCGTGATGTTTCTTGCTTCCTCGGGAGATTTGTTCAATCCTTTTTTTGCAGTTCCTTGTGGCCAGGTGGCTTGTATTTTGTTCTGTTTTTTCAAGATCCATGCCTGCATTGCTATGTTGGCGTTCTTTTTCTTCAGATGGCTTAGTTTTCCTGTCCTTCGTGGGAAGTTAATGACAGGCTGAGATCACGTTGGCTTGTTTTTCCATATTTTTACTTTGAAAGAACTGAACCACCTCTCTTTCCAGCGAATATTGTTCGCTCGTCTCGGCGTCCTCTCCTTTCTCTCCAATTGCAGCGCCGGCATAAGTTTGATGTCTTGTTGTAAGACCACTTATGATTAAATCATCCATCCGAGAGTATTTTGCCCCAGATCATCGATGCATCGTCCTTCTCCCTGATTGCCAGTTTCAGCTCTCGTACTTCCTCCATTAGTCCCAGTAATTTGGAGTGTTGGTTAACCACCTTGCTAATTTCACCAGACATGAAGTTAAGAGACTCTTTAATCTCTTCCATCTCTTCTTCATTCTGTTGATTTTTCCTGGGTGGCATTGTTTGTCTCAGCCAAGAACGCGGAGTGAACTCAAGAACCTCTGCTGCCATGATTCTTCAGACTCTTGTTCCTCTTCAGTTAAAATTGTGACCTTGCCTTTTCACGGCAATGCGGCAGTTCTGCACACCATGGATCTCATTTTTCAGCCTGGTCTGGGGGTTCTGTTCACTGTTCATCCCAACCCGTTTCTTAACTCTTGTTTAAGAAAACTGTCCTTAAAATGTATTTTGGTACTTGCTCTACACTGTAAAACTTTTTACTGTAAATTTACAGTAATATACTGGCAGCAGCTTCGCCAGTAAACTACTGTTTATTTACAGTAAGCATACTGCATTTAAAACTACAGTACTTAACTGTAAACAGGTATACAGTTAAGTACTGTATTATATGAATTTACAGTAATATACTGGCAGCAGCTTCGCCAGTAAATTATTGTTTATTTACAGTAGGCATACTGTATTTTAAAACTACAGTAATCTTAACTGTAAACAAACAGGTATACAGTTACTAACTGTATTTGAATTTACAGTAATATACGGTAGCAGCTTCGCCAGTAAACTACTGTTTATTTACAGTAGGCATACTGTATTTTAAATTTAAGGTATTTTACTGTAAATAGATATACAGTTTCTTACTGTATTATTTTAATTTACTGTATTTTACTGGCAGCTACTTTGCCAATATTACACTGTAAATCTAAAATATCCTTTTATGTTCATGTCTTTTTTATTTTACTGTAAATAAACGTATTATTTAATTTGTTTTACATTTATACACTTGTGTTGGCAGCATAAAGTAATACTATTATATAAAAATCTCAGAATACTGATGCAGAAAAGAAATTCTGGAGCTTTAAATTCTACCTTAGGGAAGACTGCAATAAATAATCAGTCCTAAATAACAATGAAAAAAGCAAGATTCAAAATCTAACTAACTCTTTATTTATACTGTATAGTAAATATCATGTGAGTATACAGCACGTTTAAAGAAAGTACAGCAGTTTGCAGTTTTGTGAACTGTATCAATGTCAGGCAGAAAAAGTTAACACCCGTTTTGGCGGCGTGTTCGTGACATCCAACATAACGCACTCGTCTGCATACGCCAGAAAATGTGTCTATCATTAGCAATCTAAATCATCCGGAGGCAGACTGACCCTCGCGCTACAGGGTTGTAAAAGCAAGAGGTCCGTATGAAACCAAACTTGCATTAAGAAAAACATGTTTTATGTGTGATCTTATGGAGAGAAATTACACTACCCACAATCCTAAGTGTAACAGTAATGTCTCTGATTGGCCCAACTCGTTACCATAGACAGGTTTACCGTATCCACAAAACCGTGAACGGCTAGAGCGAGCCTCTACCATTGAACATCTATGATAGTTTCTCTACACAGTATTGTAACTTGTTTTTTAGTGCTGAATCAAATGTTTCATAATCACCAAAACTAGTAACTCATCTTGTAGCTGGTTGGCTCAGTTCCAGGGTTAAACCTATATATGAGCAATTTTTGAAATGTCAATGAAACACTTCTGGAACCACCGTAAAAAAAAAAGTGAGAAGTCCCTGTTGAGCTCCATGGAGTCACACACCATTATATAGCCAGTCACGATCCCAATACACTGCAAACAGGGAAACTGGCCAATACAATAATACAGCTCTATCAGCTGCAATAACTAAACAAAACAAAATCGATCAGTATTTATCGGCATATATTGTTCATTGATAATTGACAAATGGTATCTGCACCTAAACAATACAATGCTATGAGAGAAGATCAAACAAAGTCCCACTTGAAGTCGTTGAGCTTCCTGATTAGGGTGCAGACATGCAGGTTCACTGTTGATGGTTTCTTCTGGACCATCTTTCCAGTTTTTCTGCTGGGTGCCTGTCCACTGTATGCCTTTGATCCTCTCTCAGGATTAATCCCCATGCAGATTCTAAATGACAATGTAACACAAATGCTATAGGTTAGTGAAGAAACGGTTAATTTTGGAGAACATATAGTCTTTCAGTGTTAAAGGAGCTACAGCTTAATTTGTGTTTTTCTTATACAAGTAGTATTCAGCTACTAAACAGGTTTAAAAACAGTATAATATTTATACCAATGTATAAGTACACATTCCAAAGGAAATAAATACAGTTACCAATAATTAAGAAATCTCCATAAGTATGTCATTTCTGGAAAACATATTTTAAAAGCCTAATACAATTATTAAGTAGACTTTTTTCCTCCTGCATTTGTGGAGAATATTTCATGAACATTAGAGCTGTGTTTTTCCGTATTATTTTAGAAAACTTGAATGAGAAAAAACATTCTATTATTTTGAAATGTCACAAAATGTAACAATGCTGCTTAATGGTAGGTAGTTACTAGAGATGCACCGATTACAACTTTCTAGGCCGATTCCGATTTTTCACTGAGTTCGATTCGCCGATACCAATTTTAGAGCGATTCCGGATGAAAACTAATTCTAACCACTTTAAAGCACACGCAAATATTTATTTTCTATCTTTTCTTTTATAGAACATGTTTTGAACAGATAATGGATCACTATAAAATAGAACTATATAATTACTCCTGGTGTGGGTAATCCACACACATCTAAAGTTAGTAAATGTTAGAACCATTTCCTTCTTTTCACATCCAATATTCAACTAAAAATATGTGATTTATTAGCAGGGAAAACAGGTAATGGCTATACAATAATATATAAATAACAAAGAGAGTGAGAGTGCATGTCGGAGAATAGAGCGGACACGCCGCCACACCGAGCCGGATCAATGGCAAATCACCGTCGCAATTCGGCAGGTCACCAGCCGGGTCAATCGGGTGCATCTCTAGTACAGAGCTGCTGCTAGCGTGACGGGCCGATAGGTACTTACAGCCTATTGTGTGCGCACATTGTACACCAAATAGCTGTGCGCACAAGCAGACCTATAGTTTTGGTTTGGTTTCAACCCGATCCAGATTTGTGTCGTGAAATGACGTCAAACCCCTAAGTATTTTTATTATTTTTTTACATTTTAGTAAATGTATATGCTTGTAGTACATCAGCAGCTTTAGCTACTGAAATTCTAATCTCGGAGAACTTAATCAATAAAAAGTCAATCCAGGTGTGTAATATGTGTGGGAAATCTCCTACCTCTGAATGAACTCCAACGACCATGCAGCATAGTCCTGGTATTGCAGGTTAAAGTTGTAGAAAGTTGACATTAGAACAGCAAGCCCCAGCACAAAGGACACTCCCTCACTGACAACCTAGCCCTCCACGCTCACAAACCACCGCTGAGCAAAGCTGGACCTGAAAAAATATGAATAGTTAATAGAAATGGCAACAATATGATTTCACTGTTCAAATTAATTTGATCTGAATTTATTTATATCCACACAATTTGATTGTATGTCTTCATATGTATGGCCAGGGGTTAAATTGCGATTTGTTATGTGAGGGTGCTCTCCCTAGGGGGGTCCGGGGGTATGCCGAGAAATTGAGTCTTACATGATATGTGCAAAACTGTAATGTTAAGAGCCTATACTATACTCTGCATTGTTGTAGTATCAACAGGTATTAGGGCATTTAGCATTTACATTACTGTTAATCAGTCATCACTAATGATTACACACTGTATTACCTTGTTATGATATAAGAAGTGACCCATACAATGTGCCAAACATAATGTGCCACATGAAGAGACAGTGCAGCTTATGACAGTAGCAACAGCTGAGAAAAAAGGAGAAGGCATTTTATCTGTTAATCCTACCAACGTAGACACGTATGCGTTATGTAGTTGACCCGCAGTGGTGAATTGTCTGCAGTTCTGGACAGAAATATCATGTTGTCAAAAGCATCACTTTCATCAAATTGTATGTGACATATTTAGATGGTATGTGCGTGGCTGAGCCCCGGATTCCCGGCCCAATGTAACCTCTGCTTATGGCTATGGTAGAATTAGACTTTGGTGACTAGAAATATAAAACAAAATATTAGGCATTGTGGCTTTATCCAACAAATACAAAAAAGAAGAAAAAATGCCTGTTAACTAAAGTTAGTTTTAGATGGGAAAAGGAGCAAATATGAAGCCACTGAGTTTACAATAGAACAGTTTCAAATGTTCGTTAACAAAAACGTCCCAAATGTGTTTTTGAAAAAAATTACAAATATGAAGCCACAAAATTGGCAATAAAACCGTTTGAGAATAGATAACACGTCAATATTATATCTTCGTTTGCACAAAAAAAGTCTGTAATCTAAAGTTATAGCTAGTTTTAGAAGTAAAACTAAGCAAATATGACTAAACAATGTTCATTAGCAAAAAAAGTCCGCCTAAAGTATAAAAAAAATTACAAAGATGAAGCCACAAAATTGACAATGAAACCGTCCGAAAATAGATAGAGACACGTCAATAATATAACGTTTTCTTCTCTTTGCACAAAAGTCCGTTATCTAGCTAAAGTTATAGTTTTAGGAGTAAATATGTTAAAAAGTCTGTAAGGTTACAGTAACTTTAGTTTAAGAAGAAAAAAAAGAGCAAATATGAGATTCAGCAGGGTTGAGGATTTTTTTGTTTTATTTTTAAAGATCACGCTCCAAAATGTCTGTACAGTCTAACGTTAGGCTCCTTGAGGAAATCTTCTAACGATAACTAATTGTGTTAGCTAGTGGTAACGTTAGTGACCGTGACCTGTCAGCTAACGTTAGCCAACATTAACTGATGCTTAACTTTACTAGCTAGCTAGCTAGCTTAACGTTAATGTTACTGAGTGATCTGCTGCCATATATGACAACAAATAAATCGATAAAACTATCCTTAATAACATTTCAAGGCATGCAGGCAAATAAAAAGATTTTGAAACTTACATGAATGTTGAAAAATCGCGCTTCTTTTGATGCAGCTGCTACTGTCCATGCGTTTTCCTTCAGAGACTGAATGATGATGACATCACCGAGTCCGAGCGCGCCAGTCACCGTGAGAAAAGTTCTTCCCCCCCCCCTCCCCACACACACACCCATACACATACAAATAATAGACACACTTTTGCCGTAAGATATAGTCCTGTTATACTAAATATTTTCTCACTAATTATTAGCTGCTAATCACACTTTTTTCCCTTAAAGCATAATTTGGAAAGAGTAGCAACAGTGAAATGTGCTGCATGTAATTAAAATAACTGGTCAGAAAAATAAATATGTTCAAATTCAAAGTGTAATTCCCGCTTTTTCTTTATTTTCCCGAGATGCACTGCGATTAACAGTAAATCCCTGTAATCTGCAACATTCTGGTGATGGTGCTGTAATATCATTATTTTCTCCCAGAATGCATTGCCACTTACAGTATGATCCTGTATAACATTAAAACAGTAAGATACTGTGAGATTTTAGCTGTAAATTTACATCAAAGGGTTACAGTGTATGCAATAACAAAAAATAATTTCAGTTGTAAAAATAATTCCAAACCTATTTATCCTATTTACATAGACCATCTTATTTATTTAGACACAAAATAAAACCCCTCCCTCTCCCCTCCCCAAATCGTCCTTACAACCTATCAAATCCAATAATTATTAATTTCTTACACTGCACTGAAACTTTTATTCTTGTATGTATATATTATTCTATTTTAGCCTGTTTTTATTTTCTATCTCTTTAATATTTTATGTATAGCACCTTGAATTGCCTTGTTGCTGAAATGTGCTATATAGTTACCTTGCCTTACAACCTCCAGCCTGTCAGTCAGTCAAAAGGGCATAGAGAGCACTGCCTGTCTGTCTAAGAGGAAGTGTAACCACACAGTGACTGCTTTCGGCTCGCCATTGTATTATATTTTAGCGAACGCTGTCTGCGTGGAGTTTGGTAAAGTGTAACCACTCTTGCAACCGCTTTATGTCTCACTGTGACTTAACGTTAGGTAACTTTTTTCGTACATCAAATTCGGTTCCGGCACCCAACGGTATACCGTTTTTCGGTACTTTCCCTGCACTGCAACGACAAAAAATAATTTCAGTTGTAAAAATAATTCCAAACCAACTTAGACCATCTCGTTATTTATTTAGAACATTTTACACTCCATACAAAATAAAACATCTCCCTCTCCCCTCTCACATCTACGGAGCCCCCTAGAGGACATGGAGAAAAAGAAAGAAAGATGGTTGACCTTTTTTTTTCTTTCTTTTTTTACTCTAAGTTTTGCGTGATCTCGCAAAGTTTTTGTAACTTTTGTCAGTGTACTTCCGGTCCACACAACGATCGAACTGCGAGAGTCATGATGGAGGAGGATTTGAAGGATTAGTGTATTCAAGAGCGGTCCCTGAAGAGGTTATACTACACAAGCAATGAGACAAGGTGGGCAGAACATTCATGAATAACGGCGTAACAACCCAGAGCCTGGTAAAGTGACTAACGTTAAGTAAAATTGGTGAAAAATTGACTGTGCTAATGTTAGCTGTGGTCCTGTTAGACAAGTCTGCTGCAGCAGTACTGACCACTGCTGCACATGTAGAGAGGTTTAGTAAAGATGCTCCAGCTGAAGCAATAAGTCCTTCTGACAAATGTAGATTGCAGTGAGAGTAGATGAGATGGATACAGGAGAATACTCAATTCAGATTGGCCCTCTGCTCCAGCTCTTCAGGTATAAAATAATTTACTAGACAACAAAATGCTGCGATCATTTAAAAAAAAAGCTACTTAAGAGAATCCTATTGTCAATATTTCCTAATAGGCTCTGCATTGGCATCATCCCCTTTGTCTAAACAGAGAGAGGAGTTAAGCCTCTTAGGATGTTTGTCCCAATTCCATGAGTAAAACATGGAATGACTTACTTATTAGTTGACTCACTGTACATGTTTGAACTGATAAGATGGCTGATTAGAACAATCATCAGCGTTTCTGTCTCTGCCTTTGCTGTCTTTCGTTCTGCAGTGTGTCCTTCTTACTAGTCTTTCTCCCCTGTCTTCCCTCAGCCCTGAGCTACATCTGCAGTCTCTGTTTGACTTCAGGGTCTCACACGCTGGGGTCAAAGGTCAGCTGACCTGTAATTTTTATTCTCTCTCATGCATGCTTATGAGTCCTCTTTCAATCTGCATTACTTTTAGCTCTCTGTTTCTTTGTCCCTTACTCTCTGGCTGCAGTGAAATGAAAAAGTTTAACTTTGTAAATGTTCCCATTATAGTGGAAGCTTGCCTTCCTCCCAAAATCCCTGACGACAACTTCAGAGAATTGAAGAGGTTTTTTAACTGGAGAAGGAATAAGATACCCAGATATAGGATACCATGCTTTGGCACCTGATTGGAAGGCTGTTACGGGGCACTGAGCTGTTAAAGGTAACGCTTCTGACTTGGACCAATTTACCCTATAACCTGAAAAGTTCGAGAAAGTCAATAATCCCCAGCAGACCGGGTATTGATCTGCTAGGTTTGGACACAAGCTGTATCAAATTTGAAGTGTCGGAGCTGTAGAATGAGCAGCTGTCACGTTAGAAATAAACAGTAGGCATTGGAAGTGCATTAAATAGTAAGATAGGTTCACTTATGAATTTACACAATTATTGTCTGCCAGCATTCCTCTCTTGCCTTATTTACAGCTACAGTGTTGCTTTTTGCTGTTGTTTTTTCATGTTCTTCATAGGCGGAAGTAGGCGGCATGCGATCGATCCATTTTGTGTGGTGGAAGATTAAAATGACGCTTAACACTCAGTTATTGTGGAAAAATGCAGCCACATACACATTTCTACTTCTATTTCAACGTGATATCATGACTTCCTGCTCAAAATATGTACAAGTAACACGCCACTTTCCTAAAGCCAAGTGGCGTGTTACTTGTACATATTTTGAGCTATCCGCACGTATGTCTACGCTGAATACAGCGGACGGCAGTCTGCAACGTCACAGCCTAAACATACACGCCACATGGCACTTTCTAAAGCCATGTGGCTACGTGTTATCGCGAGGCTGCGTGTTATCGCGAGGCTACGTGTTATCGCGAGGCTACGTGTTATCGCGAGGCTACGTGTTATCGCGAGGCAGAGGTTGGGTTTAGGAATGTCACCCCGACCAACCTCCCCGGATGTACGGTCTTTCATACTACTCGCTACGGCGTCAATTCACACGCAATCGCAAGG
The DNA here is from genome assembly GCF_010015445.1 of Perca fluviatilis. Taxonomy (NCBI): domain Eukaryota; kingdom Metazoa; phylum Chordata; class Actinopteri; order Perciformes; family Percidae; genus Perca; species Perca fluviatilis. The sequence goes on along the minus strand of NC_053123.1, from coordinate 3,249,413 downwards.
TAACGTAAGTCAATGGAGGCCAAACGGCGTTGATAAACGAATTGTGTCATACATACGCCACTTCATGAGATCAGTCTGTCTATTTACTTAATTCTATTCTTCTTTCTTTTAATTCTGTTATTTAATAGAATTCAATTAACTGAAGAGTGTTCATCACAAACAGGTCAACAATGGTTTGTATGGTAGCCTTCTCATAAGGCTTCCTCAGGAATGTCCTGCTATGACCTCTCTTTTCTCTCCACATAACCCATACATCCCTGCAAATCAAATAATAAGGCGAATTGTTGCTATGGCGACAAAATGCTATCGTCTATCATCCATTTGGTAATGTGATAATAGGAAATTGGTTCTTCTCCACAGAGCAAAACCAATATCATCTGTCCATTTGTCCTATGAATTATTCTATAGGAATTTATCCTATATGAATTTTGTTAGCAGTAGATGGCCAGGTGGGCCATTTTCTGAGATTTAAAAACTAAAATAAAAAAAATAAAAAATAAATATCTGATTACCTTGCAAATCAAGTCCTGGATCAATGAATTAGCAAAAAAGAAAAAAACAGAAAACACATCCTTGTTAGCTCCTATTTAAAGAAACTATAGTAACATTTGATTTCCATAACTGGAGTTTTATGCCCTTAAACACCACAGCTACAATTAAAAAAAGAACTATTAACCAGATATTTAGAATGTATAAAAGTAGTTACTCAAAATAAGACAGGGGCATACTTGCTTTTCAATATTTTGCTTTTACTTTAAAACCATCAACATCTCTAAAAAAGAAAAACTCTGAACAGTGGCCCAAAGCAGCGTTTTGACTTTGGAATGCACCAAAGTCAAAACGTTAAGTGCTACAATGTAGCGCGATAATACTTTTGAACAAAAGGTGTTTGTGTGAGGCTGGAAAATGAAGGTTCACCACGTTACCTGGGAACGTGCTGGCCGTGGAGCTGGCCGTGGAGCTCTCCGCTCGCACCGGAGCTCCGACTTTCCTAGAACGTTACGCTCTGAAAGCCATGGATGTAATGTTATAGAGAGCAGGCTCTGATCTTTGACTTTATATGGACAATGTAACATTAATGTCACCCTAGACTTGGTGAGATGTGTAAAGTTACAGTGTGTGTAACTTAAAAATAATCACATTAACCTAGATGATGCAATATTTTATCGGTTGGGCTGGAGTTGGTTATTGATGTTATAAGATGCACTTAAACTCTGCACGTTTGCAGCCCTCTGGTGTGTTTCAATGTGATGCCACTCATTGCAAATGACCCCCCCGTGTGAAATACCAAACTCCTTCCTACATAGGCTACATTGCAAAACGCTTTGTTTGCATCACGTAAAACTGCAGTAATCCAGGGGTATTTCCATACCCAGTCCATACCTGTCAAGTATCCCGTTTTGGCCGGGAAAGTCCCGTATTTTACTCTTCTTTCCCGCCGTCCTCCCGTATTAGTATTTTCCCGTAAATCTCCCGTATTCTAATCTGCGTTATTAAAAAATAATAATAACCCTGACCCGAGCGGAGTAAAAAGAAAAAACATTCCCAATCTGAGCTCTGTAGTAGCCTCGCGATAACTGCCACGTGCAGTAGCCTACTACAGGTACTGTAGGTGGCAGTTGTCGCGAGGTTAGTGTGTGAGGTCAGATGATGAGTGACAACGCGGGGGAAAAAAAAAAGACGGATGATGGACGCTACGACAGAGACGGTGCGCTGCCAAAACTTCTGAAGGCTTTACCAGCATTCCCCATAGCAATGCAAGTTGAGAAAGGGTGTTTAGCATGGTACGAAAGATTGTTCCAGAGAATAGGATGACGTTAGACAACAGAACTGTTTGCGCTCTACTCTCATGTAAAATTAACCACTCTGGCCCAGCCCACAAATACACTCCTTCCAAAACAGTCTTGTGCAAAGTCTGCAACAAATTTGTACAATAATTCACTAGGCAGGTATGACCCAGTCCTCCCGGTACCAGCTACATGTTCATCGGGTCCCGGGACACCAGCCTGAGCCTCCATTTCAACAATGAAAGCAATGTGTGTTATCAAAATTTGCGCCTAGTACTGTTGCAGCCAATGAGCAGCCGACGGGAGCTGGCTGCAGGACGACTCAATCACCATGAACAGTTTTTAATGTCTTATCAGACAATAACTACTCGAGAGTCTGCTCTTGAGACTTTGCTCTAATTTTCGGGACAATTAGGGCAGGATTCGGGATTAGGGACAACTGCTTGGATTTCGGGACTGTCACGAATTTTTTTCCGGACGTCTGGTCACCCTAGTTTCAGGCAAAGTAGCTGCAGCAATGGGCTGGATGAGAAACGTGTGTCTTGAACATCAAAGCATGTATATCTATTCTAGTAGAGCCTAAGAGTACAAATATGATGCTGAAAAGGAGTATAATAGGGGCTCTTAAAATTCTTAAATCCTGTCAACCATGCTGTCAACAGGATTCAAGCATTTTACTGCCACCTACTGTCTACAGTCACCAAGTGCATCTTTTAACTAATCCCCTGTTTACCGTTTAAGTTGCATACCGTGAAGTATGGTGGCAGCAAGGTATCAAATAAAACCCTTAAAATCTGTATCTTTTAATTACTGTTACTAATCTAAGCCTTGTTGCTGCATGTTAAATATTATCTGTGTACAGTATGTGTGTGTGTGAATGTGTGTATGTGGGTACTTTCACTGTTGTTTTTACTGACTTGTAGAGTGTACAGAGACTCTCTTGGTGATGTGCACTTTAAATAAACTGAGGTTGAAGGTTTTTGTAAATCTTTACAGTCATTCACTGAAAGAACCAAGCAGACCTGCCTTATTACAAGATCCAAATTTTCTTCAAAATGTGCCATTTTCAGTGTGTAGCTTGCTAGCTTGAAGTTTGTTGTTGTTTCCTGAAGTGAAGGGATTTTGAAAACGGTGGCACACAGAGAGAGGAAGGTAAGGGACATGTCAGGCTGTATCCTGGAAATGTACTTCTGTTGATCCATTTTTATATATGTGTTTAAGCTACTTAAGAAGAGACTGCTACATGTGATGTTAAAGCTGCCCTTATCTATCCTTTTTTTTAACAACAATGGATTAATGATCATTTATAATGAGTGAAAGGGGCTGAGAATTATCCAACTCTTATTATCTGGAGTAACCCTCAACTCGACAGTGTTTGCGCCTCTTTCAGCTCATTGTTTTGGTTATTCAGAAAGTCCTGCAAATTCCCAAACCAAACCAAACAACAAACACAGCAGCTAGCTGGTGAACACAGTGACGCTTTTAGCAGCTAAAGAGACAGATATTTTCCTCTGTAGTTGGAGGAGATGAAAGAGCTAAAATAGAGTGAATGGCAGATGGATAATGTTACCAAAAGGTAAAAAAAGGTCACGAAATGCATTGATTCAGCTTCAATTAATAATCATTGTCTGTTTTATCAGTGTCTAAAGAAAACTGTGAACCTGCATACTTTCTTGATCAATTTTTCCTTATTAACTTCAGAGCTAGGTCCTTTATGACACACACCAGAACGTAATCCTTGTTACTGGTTGACTACCTTATGAAATCCTACCATGACTAACTATTTTTGACTAACAAACGTTGACAGACAATATCCAGGCTACCAAAAGTGCATGAGTGGATAAACCCAGCGGTTTCTGAGGCAGGTTTGACCAAGATCAAGCGTGTCATAATGACCCAGTGAAGTTGGACTGTTTTGATTGTGTCACCTCTGAGCAGCCCTACAGGGAGAGATCAGACCTAACGGCCAGAGACACCAGGGGACACCGAGAGCACCTCCTATACCTTTCAGCCAAAGCTGTATGACAGTAAAAGCACAACAGATGAGAATAAAGGCCGTTTTATTGTTTTGCGGAGGCTCCACGCAGGGCTCTCGCCGTAGCCTACGCAAGTGGCCTGATGTTTATACTTGTGCGCTGGTGTGTGCGTCGAGCCGGCATGTGTGTGTGGGGGGAGTGGGTGATAGAGCGAGGGAGAAGTGAGAGAGTGATGGCTGTCGGTACACGATCCGTTCTGCCTGCACGATCCGTTCTGCACATGCGCGACACATGCGCGATCCGTTCTGCACATGCGCAAAATGTTCGCGCATGCGCTGTTGTACGAGGATTCACGACACTGCACGATCTGTTCCATGCTTCCGGTCGACAGCCAAGCTAACGTTAGTTTAGCTAACAGCTAATTCGGCTAACCGCTAGCTGAGACAGCATGTAATAACTTTAAAAGACCCTCAAAATAAAACTTGAAAATAAACGTTAACATATATAACAGCTGTTACGTCAGTTCTACTTTACTTGTGCTCATTTAAAATACAATCACTCAATACTTGTCTTTATTGTTATTACTGTAACGTCTTAATGTAGCTGTAGCCTGCTTCTCCCATTAAGGTTGACTTAACGTTATTTTAGACTGAATCTAGCTGTCAGCTAGCGGTTAGCCGAATTAGCTGTTAGCTAAACTAACGTTAGCTTCCCAGTGGAGGCTAGCCATAGGCTAGCGTGGAACAGATCGTGCAGGTCGTATCCTCGGAAAAAACAGTATTATCTTGCGCATGTGCAGAACGGATCGTGCAGGCAGAACGGATCGTGTACCGACAATGGCGATTAGCTTCAGAGCGAGTAGCGACTCTAGAGTCGTAGTGAGAGAAACAAAGCGTCTCCTCTGTTCTTTCTGACCACGGTGGGAAATCTGGAGCAGGAGAAGTTAACCCTCTCCTTGATTTCATGTTGTTCATGGAGAAGGAGAACCAGGAAATCAGGGGGGAAATGCAACGCTACCAAGCCACGGCCGAGCGACCTGCGTCGCTGCGATGTGTAGTTACATTTTTCGAGAGGTGCACGTAAGGCTACGACGTAGGGTCCGGCGTAGACGCAGAAGGGTCTGCGGGGGTACGCCGTCGATTTTACGCACAATTATAAAATGGCCTTAAGTCAGTGCTAGACTCCAACCTCCAACGTTAGCCACCTTTAATGCAAACTAAAGCAACCTCTGCAGCCTTCTGGCAGAACTGAAGCTACAGCACATTAGCTGCAGAAGAGGAATAGAATAAAAAAAAATGTTTATTGCCCTTTGCACAGATACAGTAGTCTAGAAATCTAGACGCACCCTAGCGGCAGCAAATGTAATTTGCAGCCAGGGGGGTCTAGGCACTCTCCGTTGGCTTGCGAGCTGGAAAAACCAAACTCTGGTCAGGCCAATCACATCGTGTATAAAGCCGGTGGGCGGGGCTTATGGCTGCTGCTGCTGGGAACAGCGGTCTTCTGGAAGATTGGAGTTCAGCTTTTCTTTGAGAAAAGAACAAAGAACGGCACTGAAGTAATTCTTAAAAAAGGAAGATGTGTTCAGAGTTTTGCCGACCGGATACGGCAAAAATTTAAAGTTGAATCTATCAACCAGCGTTGCTCTGCCTGGTTGTAGCGCTATCCTATTACGTGCAGAGGGAATTTGAAAAACAACTGTTTATTCCGCTACTCGGATTGAGCTCTGCCAATGGTGAGTTCCCAGACCCAACATCTTGTCAGGCTACAGTTACAGGGCTGTACAAGTACATTGGATTTTATGTGCATTGCTTTCAAACCTGCCTCACTTAGTTCGTTTGAACCGCACTAGAGTTTGTTTACCCCCTAAAAAAAAAAAATATAAGAAGAAGTACAAAACAAAAATACAAAAAAGTAGAAGAACAATATAATGAGAAAACACAAGTAATTGCAAAAGTGCACCGGAAACATACAATGTATAAAATAACTGCTTGTGATTATAGACATTATTATTGCACCTGAGATTTTTCACATTGTTATTGCCACGAGTCTGACAGCAGCTGGAGAGAAGCTGTTGTGGAAGCGGGCCTTGCGAGTGGAGATGCTCTCTCTGGCCTGTGGTGTCTCAGGTTGTTTCCTGAAACCTTCAACCTGAACATAGAATGGGCTAGATGATGTTTGTCCCGGGGGATGCCCGTGCCTTCCTTGTGTAGCACTGCGCTTTACGTGCACTTTACGTGTCCATGAAGGGAAGGTTGGAGCTAATGATCCTCTCTGCAGTCTTGATGAACCATAGAAGCAATTTCCTCTCAGCTAAAACTCTCATATCTATTTGAAATTTGTGAAACACAATGCACAAAGAAATGCAATCTGTAAACACTGCACAAATGAATGCAGAGTGATTTATATCTTTAAATCTGTGTTGTATCTGTGCCTCTAATATGTGACTCGTGAAACACAATGCACAAATGAATGCAGAGCGATCCCTATCTGTGAATGTATCTGGAAACCCAATGCACAAATGAATGCATTGATTTATAGCTGTAAATCTGTGTTGTATCCGTGCATCTAATTTGTCCATTGATACCAACCATGGTTGACACCAGAGCCTTCTCAGCTGTAACTGAGAGTGGGTCTGGGAAAGGTTCAATGACAGTTCATTTCCAAAGGGGCGTCACCAACGGACGCCGCTCAAATGCCTCTGGGCGCAATTGGATAGTCCTTCAACCAATCAGACCACCAATCAGGGTGACGCTTCGGTAGCCGTCATGTTGAATGTAAACAAAAAGCTGCTCGCCTCGCGTGATTGGTGCCTCAATTTTGGGGACATTGGAAATGGGCTTGAATGGGCTCTTCGCCAGACTGACTTGCAGAGCAAATCTCAAATTTGCTGGAAATTCGTCAGCGTTTACCCAGGCTAAACCATCTCATGCTTTTCGATAAGAGGACTACATAAAATAACGTTCCAAAGTTAGGCCATTTTCAATGGAGTCTCTCTCACCTCAAGATATCAGAATAAAATTTTTTTTATCATGTTTTACACTGTAGCTGTTAATAACTACAGATTTAAGATGATGTAAGTTAAACTGTAAAGAATACAAATTTGCTCGACACACTGTAATCATGTTTATTAGTTTCATAATCGTCACTCACCGGGTTAAATACGTGCTTCTCCTTCATTCGAGACCAAATATATCTGCAGCTGCACCCTGATAGAATAGATGAGTCTGGTGGGTCCAGGCACTGTAAAGCTGATTCAGTGTTAGATTAAACTACCATTTGTTATCAGGGTGTACAACTGCAGAACATTTGGTCTTGACTGATGGAGACGCTTGGTTTCGGGAAACATCAACAAACTTGGAGAAAGCTGTTGAATTAAAATTGGATGGTGCAACAGGGCAGGCCTGCTTGCTTTTTTCGCGGAATGATTAAGATTTACAATGAATATGTTTACGGCATTTACTCTCTAACTGGGAAGTCTTGGGACCGATTGGCGGAGATTTGATATGGAAAAAATATACACGCCGATAAACTGGTAAGAGCAAATTACGTTTTAACCAGGTATCCAGGGTCCTAGATATTCCACACACATCCAATGGGGGCAATGTAGAGTTATCATGGATGTATTATAAGACTGGACACAACTTTCATGCCCCGTTTATTCCTATGAGAGTTGCTCAGTGGCGCAATCATCAAAAACGTTTCTAAGCTTTTGGGTTAACTTCTGTGATATGCAGCCCACTGAATATGCGGATAGACTTTACATTGTGGTGATGCCACAGGTTTTTTTTTTATCGCTTTTCTCGGCTCGAGGGAAGTTTTTTGAAATATCATTTTTTGACAGTGATTTGTGTGGTTGGCATTCTCTACAGCTGTTTGTTTTCTGACAAGCTCACTTAGTTATCAATGTCAGCTACAGTAGCCCAGAATAGATGAATCAAATTTTGCCTGGGCCCTTAAAAAGCCCTGCATTCTGCAACTCGCCACCTCTCAAACTGTATGGTAGCCAGAGTGAATAAGGGATTCTTATTTAGCAAGCATATAAAAGAGACATTTCCATTCTGCGCTCCATATACAATAGCTTCTCTTTTATCCTCTTCACTTCCTTGCTGACCTCCTAATGGATGTCACATATGTAGGCTGAGGGAGACATTCGGGCTGAGTTATGCCCCTGTTTCCCGCTTCCTTCGGGTTGATTTAAACCCTAGGTCCTGTGAATCAGCCATAATGCACGGCCACTGTTTCTCAGATGTGTCACATCTCAATTCATGGGAACACTTTGTAATGAGACGGCAGCGGAGACCTGGGAATCTATCACGGAGTATGGCTGCCCCGTGGGGAAGAGACTGGAGTGGACTGTGGACATTGTGCCGCTCATATCAGGAGTTTACCATCATTCTCCAGGAGTGGGTGGTTTCCGGCGAGCAGCTGCCACACGCTGATGCCGGTGAATCACTATACACTGACCAACTTTAATATCACCACACAGCCTCGCAGACATACCTCTGCCATCCACTCTACATTAAGACAGGCAGTCAAATTCTGCCGGAGAAAGAGAGTTGCTAGAAGACAGTGCTGATTAGTCTGACTACACTTTTGCCTGTTTTAGCCAATTTACCAAACATTGTAGGAAACCAGTCATTCTTGAGTGTTGAGGATAACTCAGGGCTTAAGGCCCAGACGCCCTGAAAGCGTCTGATGGTCGCGTTTTGAAGTACACCTTTTGTTTTAACGCACCAAAAGCGACACGCCTTCCCCGACCTTGTTTTGATTTTGGAGCATCAAATGAGGGCCCAGCGTGACCAAAAATGCTTTTTTCTGCAGCCACACTACATGTTTGGAGAGAGTTACTGTATGATGTGATCTGTATAAAAATGTAGATTAATTAATTTATTATACAGGCGCCTAACAACCCAAAGCTGTTGTTCGCTCTGGCTGCACGTCTGTCTCTTTGTCTCCCCGTCTCTCCTCACTACATTGTGCACTGTCAGCATGCAATAAGTAGGTTATTGGGGTTATGAAATATGTTAGTGGTGCAATACATGGGCTGTTGGTTTGTTCAATATGTCATTATGTACTGCATAGGTTATGTGGAAATGTGTTATTTGTGCAATATGTCATTTTGTGCAATACGTACAGGGTCGTTCAATTAGAAACTGCCAGTGAAAGGAGGAGTTAATGTGCTTACTATATAAGGACCTGTCTAATGTATATGGAAGCATGTTTTGTGCTGCATGAGAGCATGTGTTGAGAGATGCTTATTTTCTGTATGTTGTGTTGTCCTTGTAAAGCTGCGGAACAGACAGAGTCCAAAACAAATTTCCCTTCGGGGACAATAAAGTATATCTTATCTTATCTTATCTTATCTTATCTTATCTACATGACCGACTGAGGTCGATGTTTATTGTAAATCAATAAAACTATACACCGGGCATGAGAGGAGCGCAATAGTGGTGTGTATACGCCACTGAGATGTGCTACAAACTTTATTTATATATTTCTTATGGTGAAACCGGAGAGCAGAGGATATTAGTGACCCTGTGAATGACGTTCATAAGTCTGTAGCGGTGTGCGCCTACATTCCATTGCAAAATGTCTCGGCAGCGGAGCGTCCGACTTTTTCTTAAAAGTTCTTCTAAAAAGCCCAATAATAATAGTGATGATGGCGTATTTAAACGAAAAAAGGAGGATTGATGCTGTGGAGGATGAAGGACAAGCAAGCATACTATAACTTATTTTACAAAGTTTTTAGTGGCCTCAGCCTTCACGGCAGAAGAAAGAAAATCAATGATCTGTTTCTTGATGAAAAGTGACTGCAGAGCCTATATTAATTGAAATGAATGAATGCAAATGAAGTATGTCTGAGTATCATTTAAAAAATAAAAATGACAGGTAATAACTAATGAGTCTAGATTATGACTTTAGTTTTACGACCCCGTCTGTCACGGGACAAAGTCTAACGCAACCACTGATAGGGGGATCTGTAATGTACAAAACATTTGCCTAAATAGTGACCTTTTCTGAAATACTGCCCGTTTTGTGGTTTTGGCGCTTCAAATCTGATGCCTCCAGTGCGCCATATGGTGTGTGTCTATATACGCGTTGTTTTCACGGATGGGTTCGCCCTCTTCCCAGCATTGCACGCTAGTGGGCTCGCCACCAGTTTCTCTCAACTGACCACTGACAAGCAAAGAAAACAGTCTCTGCCCTCTTACAACCGCATAAATCGTATAGTTGTGACATCAAAACCGTACAGAAATCCTGGCAGCTCATTTAGGCACAGTTTCTTAATATGGGCTGTGTGAATTTCTCTGTGGATTGAGCATTTTGATACTTTAACAGTATTTATATAGCTCCTCGGCATGCTTTAGAAAGACATGGAAATCTTACTTTTTACAATATGGGACCTTTAAACTAACCTTTGAAAGTATGAGCAGTACAAATGTCCATGTGGTGCCCCATAGAGAACTGAACAGGAAGTTAACCTGTACTTGACAAAACTTAAATGTCTGAGTGTATTTGGAGGCTCATTTGCCCAGGGAGGGAAACACTTATAGATAATGACACTTCTTGTTTGTAACCCCTCCACTCAGCACCGCCCAAGTGCTGTTTAGTTGACCTTTAACACTATTATTGACATGCATTGTATACAAATGAGAGCGCCCTTCCCGCAGGGCCTTTCTGAAAGGTTAGCAGCTGCACACCGCATGGCAGATGAGGGCCTCTAATTAGCAACAGAAACCTATTCATCAGTTGGCTGAATTAGAACTAATGGTCTGTACTAAGCTGTGTGCAGATACAACAGGAGTCACAGGTCAGTCGACTGTAAAAGAAGCATAGAGTTTGGGATAATAATGGACACTTGGAGTTCTTCTTATTTGCCTAAATGTTAGAGTTACAGGCCAGCATGTGAAGATATAATGTGCTGGCTGCCTTTTGTTAAATGCACTTATTGCAGTTAGTACTAACACTAAGGGCCCTACTTCAACGATCTAAGCGCACGGCGTGAAGCGCTGGCGCAGGTGCGTTTAGGGCGTGTACGAATCCACTTTTGCTAGTTTAACGGCAGAAAAAAGTGTCCTTGGGCCGGGCGCATGGTTCAAAAGGGTTGTACTTAGTGTCTTCATTAATCAGAGGTGTGTTTTGGGCGTTACATTCTGATTGGTTTATTGCATGTTACACCCAAAACACGCAATAAACCAATCAGAGATCATCTCCCATTCCCTTTAAAAGCCAGGCGCGTTTGGACCTTGGAGCATTGCTGTTATGATGGAGGATTTGCTGCTTAATATTTGTAATTGTAATCTTTTTGTGTGCTGCTGCGCGTCCCTGTGTGTGTGTAACAAGCATAGTGTGCGCGCTGTGCACGTGTGGTTTAAACTTATGGATGTAATGATTTACCGGTGTAACGGTAAACCATGATAAAAAATGTTGACGATAACAATTACCATTTTTATTATTATCACGGAGGATTACCACGGTGCGGGTGCACTGTGTAGCCTACAATGTGCGTTTCTTGAAGTTGGAATCATGGCGGAAGGAGGAGATGACAGCGCTCAGGACATTTATCAGCCCTCTGAGAGGATTAAGTCTGAAGCATGGGTATATTTTGGTTATTATAAGAATGCCGAAGGACAGTTGATTGAATATAGTTATCCTGTCTGCAGAACGTGCAGGAAAAAAGTTGCTGCTAAAGGCGGAAATACATCAAATCTCCTGACTCATCTCTGTGACCATCACCCGCAACTTTATAGCCAATGCAAGGTAAGTTAGAGTTAACGTTTTAGCTCGAATGCATGGTGTGGGGACTTCGGGTTGAGGGAGAATGCAATGATCCGTCTGTCTAACTTATTAATAACTTGTCAATAATGTAAACAGAAGCCTTACCAGACACACTATTTTCTTAACCTTGGCCTTAGAGCTAGACGGATGTCCATTTGAGTTGCGTTTATCAAACAGTAGTAGACTACAGTATTTCATTGCATGCATTTTTTGATTTCTATAAGAATGCATAATTTATATTTGTCCAAAGTTCAGTAAATTGTTTAATTCTAGTCCCACGGTGACGGTCTGAATCACGTGTCTTTGAAAACACAAAACATTATTTGCCCTGTAAGATAATTAATTTCTAACAGCTATAGGCAAAATCGTATGAATATTGATATGAATGGTAGCCTAATAATAATAATAATTTATAACAACAATGACATTGGCTATTCTTTTTTTACAGAGAGGACATGCAGTGGGGCAACCAAGTACTGCTACTGTTCATCAGTGACACAGACACTTGAGCAAGCATTCAAAACACAGCCTGCTTATGCGCCTGCATCCAAAAATGCTCAAGACCTAACTGCAGCAATCTCCTATTGCATACGATGCATTTCCAGATGGTTGAGAGGCCTGGCTTTCTGAGGGGGATGAAGGTTGCTGTGCCTCATTACAAAGTGCCTTCACGCAATTTTTTGTCAAAGACTGAAATACCAAAGATGTACAACGCAGTCAAAGCTGATGATAGGAAAAGTTTGGCTCAAGGTGAATTCTTTGCTGCAACTACTGACCTCTGGTCCAATGAAAGTGGGGCTGGTCTACCATACATCAGCTTTACAATTCATTATCTCACCCCAGACTGGCAACTGGAATCACACTGCATACACCGAAATTCCACCAACTGCGGAACGACTATGTTGGATGAGTGGGGGATAAACAAGACAGATCTGGTCTCCATAACCACAGATAATGCAACCTACGCGATCAAGGCCTTGGAGCAGTTCCCAGATCTGTGGCTTGGATGCTTCGGTCACAATTTGAACCTGGCCATCTCAAAGGCTCTGAAAATTCAGTGAGTTGAAACAGCAGTCAGGGCCTGTCATCATCTGGTCCAAGGCTTCTCACAGAGCTGGAAGAGAAAGAGAGGACTGATAGAAAAGCAAGCTGCCCTCAACTTGCCACAGAAGGCTCTCATCCATGATGTAGTGACCCGATGGGGATCTACATACAAGATGCTTGAGCGTTTCCTCAGCCAGCAGCAGGCAGTCTGTGCAACACTGGCTGCAGAAAGGGGAGTTTGGCATCTGATGCCCAAGGATGCTGACAGAGTTGTTATGGAGCAACTCTGCCAGCTCCTTGAACCTCTAAATACAGTGAAGGAGGAAATCAAGGTCTACATGTCTCTGCCATCCATTCCAGCCGAGGATGATCCACTGGTGTGGTGGAGGGGCCTGAAAAAAAGGGGCATCAAAGCTGCCTCGTCTTTCCAGGATTGCAAGAAAGCTTTTTTGTATCCCAGCAACCAGTGTTCCATCTGAGAGACTATTCAGTGCCAGCGGGTACATTGGTTCCCCTCTTAGATCACTACTTAAACCAAACAAAGTAAATGTGTTGACATTTTTACATTTTAATCTCAAGTGAATAGAGATGCATACATACATGATGCCAGATCAGCAGCATCTTAATTGTTGATGATGGAGAGAATTAAGGATGCAATCACTTCTGTTCCATTGATTTGTTTACATGTTTTTTTATTTTAATGTCATCAACACTTGAACATTTAGATTTGATTACATATGATTGTAGTTATTTTTGTAATTTGTTTGTAGTGGCTATTTATTTTAAATGCATAATGCACTTTTGTGTTATTTATTTAAGGTTTACTTTTAAGTGTTCATGTGAACAGTTTTACATTTTAATTTCGATGATGAAGAAAAAGTGTATAATAAGTGGTGTTTCTTTGATTTGTTTACATATTGTTCTTTATGTCTTAGCTTGAATGTTTGGATTTGTGTAAGTTTATATATATGTTTAAACCTGCACTACTGGAAATGTTCCTGACAAATAAGCTGTTTACATGCCAAACCCTTGTTCCTTTGATGTTAAAAGTTGCACTTTTGATAAGGTTTTGCCTATATTTGTGTAATATAATAAACACTGTTTGTGTAGGCCTATCAGTGCTTTCTGAACATATTGAACACACTTTTAAAAACACTGCGATAATATCGAAAACCGTGATAATTTTGGTCACTATAACCGTGAGGTTAAATTTTCATACTGTTACATCCCTAATTAAACTACCCAACAGCATATACAGCAGTAAGGATTAGTTTCACATATTAGTACTTTCTGTAGACGAACCGCCACAACTTAAGAGTTACTTAGGCTTCAATTATCTTATCTAATGTATTATCTTGGGCGACTTCCAACTGAGATTGACCCACTTACTGTTAGTATGAATGCACCTAGGATGAGGTTTCCGCAGATACCTGACTCTGAGGTATAGAAGGACTCACTTTGGCAGATGTTTTGTCCCTTCTGCCCTAGCGCTGCTAAACAAACCATATCGCTGACCTTGTATAGATCTGGTGTCATTGTAAATGTGCTTGTTTCTATGTGTCTATATACCTGTCTTAATTTTATCTGTTGATGCATTTGTCGGTCTATATTGCCATGTGCATGTCACAGACCGTGAAAAGAAATTCAACTACATATCTATGTATTTAAAACACAGAGCAACATTAGCATTCATCTACAGTAAAGGCATGTTTCTGATCCATCTGTTAAACATAAGTCCAATAATAGCTCTCATCTTAGCTCTGTATTGTCCTCCATGAGCTCTGAGAAAACTATTTGAACATAAGACAGCTATTCGCAACCCAGAACTTAACATATGCCATGGCGAGGCATTATAAGCAGGTCAATCATGGCTCCCCTGCATCACTGAGGTTCTGGGGAATTGAGAAAATCACACCCCCATCCAGGGGGTGGCAATATCATTAATAAACTCCTATGCAGGGAAGCATTTTGGATACATACACTCTGCACTTTAGAACCTCTAGGTTTAAATGAAAAATGTAATCTAACTTGCTTTCTCTAATGTCAAAGTATGTTTAAGTATAGTATTTAAGATGAATATACTTTTATTCCCATTGTATTGTGAACATGTTTGTTACCTATCAACATTGTTTTTAATCACTTTTGACCTGTTTGTGGGCATTTGCCCTTTAATGACTGATTAATGAGTGTAACACCTTGGTTGAGATGGGTGTATCTTCAGGTAGCCAACGCCCCTCTTACACACTATCACACCTGTTGATGATTCTTATTAAGGGCTTCATTGCACATTCTCTTCAAGGACTCTGATGAAGATGTAACCCTACATCAAAACGTTAGTCACTGTTATGCACCTTAAGAAATAAAACCATCAAGTAAGAAGACATCTGTGTTGCACCGGCAATGTTTTGTTACTGCCTTGGTTGCACCGGATTTTTGTGGTCTGCAGAACTCTCTTTTTTTTTACCAGAAAAATATCTGGCTTTATTGTTCCTAGGTGTTGGAGGTATAGGTGACTGTCTTCACTAACTTGTCACTAACTTAATCTATGTAACATGTGGTGCTGAGCAGGTAGTGTATAGTGGGTGTACTGCATTAGAGCTTTGACATTTAAATTAGCTGCCTATTGTGGCTGGAAACAAGAGTGAAGAGCGCAGTGGGACTGAACCAACAGTATAAATGTTCCATTGAACCAAAACATTGTGCTATACGTACATGGCCAAAAAGCTATACGGAGCTACAGATTTGGGTATAATCACTTAACTCAGCAGTTGTTGTTTGCTAAATAGTGATATTTATCATCTTGTCTGTGATTTTGCCACCTTTTATATTACCCAGAGACTATAGAGAAGACATTGATTAATCTGGGTTTAGGTAAATGATGTGAGTATTTTTCCACAATTGTTTTATGTGTCCTATATTGCCCTGGAACAAGATTTATATATATATATATGTGTGTGTGTGTCTCTGCTGCACAGTGACAGTAGTCAACATAAAAAGTCTGGCATCTTTGTTTTTGTCTTTCCAAATCCATCACAATAAAATGAGGATCATTAAAATAATTGATTTTGACCTTCAACTGTCTGCTCTTTGGGCTTTGTAAGTGACAAGAACACAGAGAAAAATTCAATGTCTTAAACCAAGCTCCAATGAAACCTTGTATTCTCTTCCCTGAGGTGTTAATTTATGTGACATAAGATGGTCACCACCGCCAGCTCTGTTGCTGTCGCCCACAATAATTAAATTTGGGGGTAAAAGATAATGGTGTTAATTGACTGTTACGCAATATTGACAGTGACAGTAATTTAAAAAAAATCCCCTGTACTGTTTAATTTGTCAGTCCTTTAACAGTTGTGCCTCACCATGTCATCTCCAGAGACCCACCAGGTCCGCTGCTTTCTTCTCTTTTATTCTCTCTGCTCTCAACTAACGGCATCAGAAATACTAGTCAGTGAAATTAATTTTTATTATTCAAAATATTATTATCAGGTGACCATGCCACACTTCCACCCTGTCACGTTCTCCCGGCCCTCTCCTGCCACCACCTGCTCTTTCTGAAATCTGGTCTCAGTCTGGTTTTCTCCTGTTCCACTGGATTGGCCAGCAGCACGCTGAAACTAGCTTGCTAGCCTGCTAGCACATCTGCTGCTATGAATCAACAAAGGCGGCTAATGTCAGCCAACTCAAATATCCAAACTTGCATGCAAAGAGACTTATGCTATAAGCGATGCCAAACCATGTCTCTCCCTGCTGGCGTTTCATCAAATATTACACCACACACAGTGTTTGTGAAGCGCATTCCTAACCGGAAGCCTGGAGTGGACACTGGACATTTTAATTTAAACGTTATTTAAAATATGATGTGGTTATTACAAGTTTTTTTAACATTAATATGAGTTCCCCCAGCCTGCCTATGGTCCCCCAGTGGCTAGAAATGGTGATAGGTGTAAACTGAGCCCTGGGTATCCTGCTCTGCCTTTGAGAAAATGAAAGCTCAGATGGACCAATCAGGAATCTTCTCCTTATGAGGTCATAAGGAGCAAGGTTACCGCCCCTTTCTCTGCTTTGCCCGCCCAGAGAATTTGGCCCACCCATGAGAGAGAGACATCATGGCTTTCAAACAAGCGAAGCATGGCAGTTGGTCAAGGCCACACCCCCACCCTCCACCTTGCCCCCCCCCTCTCCTCCTCAAGACAGACAAAGAAACGGCACATCCTAAGGAAAGCTCATTGTGGGACTGGCTCTAGTGGCTGTAATTCTGCACCAAGGCTGAATTTCGGGAAAGAGACTTCAGATACAGTATTACATTATTATTATTATTATTATTATTATTATTATTATTATTATTATTATTATTATTATTTATAGTTATTATTGATTACACTGACATTGTCTACCAGAACACCTCTGACACTAATCTTAGACCCCTTAAAGGAGCTGTAGGATTGTGAAGATCCAGGCTTTAGCCAAAGAATCTGAACATCGACAACTTCTCAGAAAGTTTTATGTTCCATGTAGATCTTTATATCCACTCAGACATATGCAATATCCCTTTTTCTTTGTCCCCCAATTTCTCAAAGAAGTTAGATGCAGATCATTCAAATATAAAGCTCCTTCCGATTGGAATACTCTTCCTGTGTCTCTGAGATCTATTACCACTTACTGCTTCAGGACGTCTTTATTTTCTCAGCTTCAAACAGACTGTCTATGCTTTACTTGACATGTTTTCTGTTTATTTGTGCTGAAGACAAACCGCTTCAATTGTTCATTATTCTGATGGAATTGATTTATTATCTGGTTTATTATTGTATCTAATTTCTTTTTGTAGATCAGCTGGGGGTGTGGGTGAGAGAGGGTGAGCAAGCTGTCTAGATGGGAAATATATTATCCGGGGTGGACACTTGCATGCTGTGGATAAATTCTGGTGTCAACACTGTCCTTGTTTTTGCCAAAGGGTACCTGCAAAACAGCAACAACAAAAAAAAACAATATCCATACTGAATTTAGCTTAAAGAGATTGATATGCAACTTATCAAGTTAAAAGAAATGTTGATGTTCAATCAACAGTATTTTAATTCCTTAACAAAACGACAGTCACTATAGTATGTATCACTTGTTTAGTACCCAAAGAAATCAAGAACAGGTGTCATCAACCTTGTCTTGGGGGGAGAAATCCAATCAGTGGTTCTTCTTAAAAAGTAACCAACAAAGGCGGATGGCTACCCTTGATACTGCACAGGGCAGTCCTTTGACATGCACGGCATGGTGAGTTCTGTCAGCTTTTGATCGGTCTTGGCTAAGCCCGTCTTTGTGCACAGGCCTGACCCTGTCTTCCACGAGCGGACTCTCAGCTGGAGATGGAGGATGATCGATGATTTGTCATTGGGACGACGCTGCGGCCCAGCAGGACCATCCAGCTGGCCTCGTCCCATTGACACCGCTTTGTCACAGACTCACATTTGAAGCTGCTACCTCAAAACTCAGCTCAGGGTCTGACAGCCTATTGTACTGAAAAGCTGAGACAAATGCTCATCCTTTCCAAACAGCTATGAATGTACAGGAATCCTGTCAAGCCCTTGAGTCATATGCCTTTCACAAGGGATGAAAATGAAAGAATATTGCCATTCTAGCCTTAGGAAAATCTGAATGAAAAGTGTTTAATTACTGAGGTTAGAACTCAGCAGTGGAAAAAAAGATTTCTGAACGCTGCCTAGTGAAACAGATTATGCACATAACACATCATTCAATGGTCTTGAAACAAACAGAACAGCTCTTCTAGAAACAAGAGAAGAACAAGGGGAAATATGTTGTGAGGTAAAAATGTGCCAAACTGAATGATGATGAGAGGTTGCTTTAGGCAACAGATAGGGACAAAGTGCCGTGTTGGCAAGTAAATAAAAATGCATAACTGAACACACAAAGCCAAGAGCTGTCACCAAAGGTTACTTGTAGCTACAGCAGAGATATAGCTTTCCTTCAGCTGTTTTAGACACTGATTCAGGCAGACCAGTAAGGCAGTGTGTGTCAAGAACAACCAGGGATAAAAAACAGAAACATTCAGAAGTGTAAACTGAGATGAAGAAAGGTTAATATAATGTGACTCCCTTGAAAGAAACTCCTCAGTATCACTCGCCTGCCATGAATATATGAAATGTAGTGAGGCCCTCATGCACAACACTCCCATAATCAGCCACTGGGGCAGACCAAATGCAGTCTACTACATCTATTCAGAGGTAAAAAAAAATAAAAAATAAAAACTCACAGGGCGCCTGGGTAGCTCACCTGGTACAGCGCGCGCCCATATACAAAGGCTCAGTCCTCGACGCAGCGGCCGCGGGTTCGGTTTCAACCTGCGGTCCTTTGCTGCATGTCATTCCCCCTCTTCGCTCCCCTTTCATGTCTAAGCTGTCCTGTCAGAAATAAAGGTCTAAAAATGCCTTAAAAAATAAATAAAATAAGCTCAGCTGCAACCTCCATTACCGTAAATACAGTATGCAATGGATGTGATGTGTTTGCCATGTAAGGATGTACTTGGCCCTCCAGGTCAAGATACTTTGGGCTCCACAATACTGTAGTACTCGTGTCATTGTATGTTATACCATTTATGTGCAATACAAGACAGTAAACATCAAGACAAAAATAGAAGTAACCATTCAACAGTCGTCCAACATTCCTCTACACAGTTCAACTTGATTCTTGAAGTCAAGACTGAGCCAGACATATATATATATATATATATATATATATATATATATATATATATATATATATATATATAGAGAGAGAGAGAGAGAGAGAGAGAGAGAGAGAGAGAGAGTCTCCGTGGTGACTCAGACGACGCAGTAATGGCTGATAAATACCTTCCTAAATGGCTCAGCTGCTCAGAGAGTCTACAGCAGTACCGAGGTGGTTCACACAGGTGAGGAGGACAGCAAGGGCACCCTCATTACCCATTACCCATTCTGTCACTTACTCCCAACCCCCTCCCTCGCTCCTATCATTTATTTATCCACGTCAGCCCTCATTTGCAGGCAGTGGTCTGGGGGCCAGGGAGCATGCCTCAGTGACCCGGGGTTGGTCTGGCTAATGAACAACGGAGTGAGACCCCCCTCATGTTTATTTCCAGCTTTCACCCAGAGCAGGGCCCCAGGGGGGAATGAAGGGACAGGGCTGCTGAATTATAATCAGCACTTTGTAGTTTTAATACACCTCGCCTTGCTCCCATTTTCTGACTGTCCCTCTGCATGAG
Source organism: Perca fluviatilis (assembly GCF_010015445.1). Classification (NCBI taxonomy): domain Eukaryota; kingdom Metazoa; phylum Chordata; class Actinopteri; order Perciformes; family Percidae; genus Perca; species Perca fluviatilis. The sequence goes on along the minus strand of NC_053123.1, from coordinate 3,229,581 downwards.
GATAGAAGGACGGAGGGAAGAAAGGAAGATTTGCATCTTACAGGGAGACATGATGGCAGCGGGACTCAGGCTGACGTCCCCTGAAGGGAAAAGCAGGCCGGAAAGGCTATGAATCAAGTCTTACCTCGCCCAGCCATGAGTGTTCCAGCTGTGCTGTAATAATGCCTCGCTTTATCATGGTGGCCAATTCATTCACAGCCCTGTCCTGAGATGAAATGTCTCACTCTGCTTTTCAATTTGTACTTGCTAGTCAGCTCTACTGCTGATGATTCAAATTTGCATTTAATTTTGTTCAAGGATTTTTATAATTTGTCTTTTTTATCTCATCTGCCTCATTTGGTAACCAGATGGAATTGCAACAACTTATTACAACTTGTACTAAACTTTATTTAAAAAATAAAAAAGTCACATTTTCAACATTCAATTCAATTATAATCTACGCTTTATTATTCCCGCAAGTGAAATTACAATGTTTTCACTCAGAGTGTACCTGGAGCACAAATGGAGAGATGTCAGAGTGAGGGGGCTGCAGCTGTCAATGGACAGCCCCGAGCAGGTGGGGGTTTGGTGCCTTGTGCTCAACAGCACCAGTGCCCAGGAGTGAACTGGCGCCTCTCCAGCTACCAGTCCACCCTACTATACACGCCAGAAAAAGTCTGCAACATAAATGTTGCGATGGAGCCAGATGACCCGATGCCCAGAGAGCAGTGTCCAGCACAGCCCCAACTGGGGGCTATATGAAGTAGACAGGATGTTATTCCTCGCTTTTAAAAGGTATAGTGTTATGTTTGGCAATGATATTCAATACAGGAAACATGACGATGCACAACATTGTGTGGAAACTTTCCCGGCGGGTCAACAGTATACTGTAGAAGTTAGCTTGCCTATAACATGGCACGAAAGTGCATTTTGGATTTCTTCATGAATCATTCACAGGCTACAAAAGTCTAATAGACCTGAGTTAGAAAACCCAGCAACTGTAACCGAAAGAAGCAGCAGCAGCACCTCTACACCTGTCACTCCCACAGCGACCCTGCTAGCAACAGACGACGAGGCAGCTAACTTTTGATTTAATTTAATTCAGTGATATGTTTTATACCCTTGTATTTTGTGGTTCGGTGTTGGAGCTTGTAGTAGCCCTATTCTGTACCATTGTCGTAGCTTTGTGCCTATATCCTGCCTCTCTGTAATTTAATACAATTCTTAATAACCGGCAGCCAGCAATTGCTTTCTGTCTATTATTCCACTGAGCCGTAAGCAGGTATGCTCAGCCAATGTACTGTATAAATAAAGGTTAACCAAATTAATAAATGCTGTGTCTGCCTTTCTCTCTTTCCACCTGTTTGTCTAATATCTATATTTTGTGTATTTGATGCGTCTTTTGTCACTCCACTTTTTCCTTCCCCCTGAAGTTCTTTTATGACATCTATATTACATTAATATCATTCTATGTGTGTGTGTGTGTGTGTGTGGTGTGTGTGTGTGTGTGTGTGTGTGTGTGTGTGTGTGTGTGTGTGTGTGTGTGTGTGCGTGTGTCATGCTCCCTCTTCCTCCCCGCCCTGCCTCTGGTTTCCCATGTGCTTTTATTGGATGCTGCTTTTTTCTTGTCTCAGAGTTGTTTCCATGGTACCGCAACTGCAAGAGCATCCAGTTTTTGGCTGCAAGAAAATCAAGCATGTTTGAAATCTGTGGTAGCGTCTGGGATTCACGGTGAGGTGAAGACAGGTCCCAGGTGATCTGCTTCAACTAGAACACCCGTCAGGTCTACAGAGATAAAGGAAGTTAAAGAAAGCTTATATAAATATTCTCAGTTTTAATATTGCACATCTTGCAAAGACATAACCACTGCAAACCTTCTGCTCCCTAGGCTACAGTCATCTTTGTATTAATAAGTGAAATCTGTCACTGAACTATAAATGAAAACCTACACTGGTAGCAGGAGTTAGGAGTTAGGAGTTAGGAGTTAGGAGTTAGGAGTTAGGAGTCAGGAGTTAGAGTTAGGAGTTACCCCTTAGATTTGAGGACTGCTGAAGCAGCAGGGGCTGGCAGATTCAATGAAGACACTTTAATAAAGAAAACAGGCGTACAGGAGGAGATTCCAGATGGCAGACAGGTAACAAAATCTCCATGCAGCAATATTCAGAAGGGATTAGTATTATCTGGGGGCCTCGTGGGATTAAAAAATTAGTTTTCATGTGGCACATTTGCACGGGATAAGGGACTGTTTGTTATTTATTTCAGGGGCCACCGGAGGAGTTTTGGGATCTTAAGTCAAAATAGACCTGACCCTCCCTTCACCAGCAATACATTTTGGTTGAGCCTCCAAAATGATTGGGAAAAATGACCCTCCCCCAACAACTTATTGATGCCTTCTGTAGTGGTTTGCACTTGGCAAAGATGTAAAGATGCCAATTGTTGGTTTTTTTACAGCCATAACATATGTTAATAAACCTCTGCATTCTCATCTTCACATCCCACTCCTCTGTTATGGTGTGGGGGCCATTTCAGTAGATTTACTCACTAACATTGTTGTGGAAACACAATAAGCATGGAAACTAAATGCACACTTCCTGCATTACTTCAAATACTAATAGTAAACTAGTATTCACATGAAATAAAACAATACAAAATTGAGACCATTCAGCAACGCACACTGGGTAATAAGACATTCAACACTGGTTGCTATGTCAGAATCAGCTTTATTTGCCAGGTATGAGGACACATTTTGCTTTGGATTATACAATGCTCACAATGTTCTTACTCATACACAATATAATCAGAAACAATATAGACAGGTTGAGGCAGTAGTGCAATGAAGAGTGCAAAGTGTGAAGGAGTAAATTATTTTTTATGATAAATTATTATTAATTAATTATGGAGCATAGTGCAAAGGATGCTGGAATAAATAATGATGTTATTATATAAGTATTATATTACAATATGAACAGTATGAACAGCTCTGAAATAAAGAATGATGAATTAATAATAAGTGGAACCAGTAAACAGGTGCTGATTAGAGACAGTGTTGCTGGGTTTTTGCACAGGAATTGAACCTGACACTGTGAGTCAGAAGTCAGCTGTTCATCAGAGTGATGGCTTGTGGAAAGAAACTGTTCCTGACTCTGTTGGTTTTGGCGTACAGTGCTCTGTAGCGCCTACCAGAGGGGAGAAGCTGGAACAGGTAGTGTCCGGGGTGAGGTGGGTCTGCAGTGATGTTTCCTGACTCTGGAAGTGTAGAAGTCATGGATGGAGGGCAGGTTGGCACCGATGATCTTTTCTGCCGTCCTAACTGTCCGTTGTAGTCTGCTCCTGTCCTTTTTGGTGGCACTCGTCACTAGGCCCTCAGTCATGGTATATTTTAGTATAGGTAAAGCTGCCGAAGCTGAACATTATCCAAAACTCCATTTCTCAGACAAGCATCAATTTGGGAGCTTGCATGCTACCACTCCTTCCTTCTCAAATGCCTTGAAAAGGCTGTCGTTTATATATATGTCGTTTTATATATATATATATATATCCACCACGGGTCAAGGTTACATATCTTTTTGGGCCAGGTCTGGTAGAGGTTACCAGAGGCGCATCCTCTATCCCTGCCATGGCGGCACCCACTCAGCATCACTGTCAGCACTCGGACAAAGCAGTCTGGCAGTAGTATCATTACAAATGACTAGAGGTCACCAGTGTACACTAATCCTGTGCGAATAGGGCTAAAGACAACTAGCGAAAGGAGGGTAATAACAAGGGACAGGTGACAGCAGGGCTGCTGACTAACAGGTGAAACACATCAGGGCACAGTCACACAGGCCGGAAACACACAAGGACAAGTGTGTATTTACATTAAAATAAAACCGGAAACTATGAATAAATGACAAGAAATGTGACCCACCCATCCATCCACCCCGTACTCTTCACTAAGCGGACATTAGGGAATTTAAAAAGTGACATTAGAGGGATGGCTACGGTGGCTGTGAAACATTCCTATGGGTTGCCGTAGCAGTGAAAATCGAATATCACTCAGCAACATTTTGCAACGGCTACTTCTTGCAGAACCCGACCTCGCTCTGTGCTGTCAATGAATGGCAGACAGGACAACATTGGTCAAATTAGCAGGTACCTTTAACAAATATACTCATAATCCATTAAACTATTACAGTAACAGTGTAATAAATAAAATGACAATACTAGCAAAACAATCTAACTTATCACTCATTTAAGTATCAACTGTGATTTTGACTTGATGTGAACTCGACATGTGTATCTACAGTATGTTCCGGCGCAAGATGGCGGCCAGTGTGTTATGGTATTCAGGAAAAGGAGGACCCGATAGCAGAGAGCAGGCGAGAGTGGGATGAGCAGGAGGGTTTATTCCACACAAAAATAAAAGTACAAACCAACAGAAGGAGTCCTGAGAGCAGCAGGCAAAAACTTCTTCCAGAAAGTACAGAAAACAAGAACAGGGAATCCAAAAACAAGACAAGTACAAAAACCAGAAGCTTGAGACCAAAGGAAATCCAGGGAGCACAGAACTTGACTTAAATGACAAACAGAGACACCACACAACCAAAATGAACAGACAAAAGGAACGCAGAAACTGTGCAACACACCGGAGGCCTGTACTACGAAGCAGGATTTGGCGTTAACGAGGTAACTTCAGGTTCAACCCAGGGTTTTCTGTACCACGACGGTGGATTAGTTGTTACCGGGTTCAATCGCCGTGGTAACTCATGCTGAACACCTAACCTGGTCGGGAGCAGGTTAAGTTGGAGATCAGAGATCAACCGGTGTTAAAGCACCGCCTACTGACCAATCAATACTCGGTTGATAACGGCTTCACCGTTCTTAGAAGATCAGGCGGAGCTCGGTGGGCAGGGGAGAGAGAGAGAGAGAGAGAGAGAGAGAGAGAGAGAGAGAGGAGAGAGAGGGAGAGAGAGAGAGAGAGAGGGAGAGGAGGAGAGAGAGAGAGAGAGAGAGAGAGAGGAGAGAGAGAGAGAGAGAGGGGTGCGCTCATAAAAGTTAAAACATTTAGAGACCAACAACCCCGTTAACATTCCCTGATGGGTATCTTTATGAAAGATACAGATTTTAAGCGGGAGGGAATTACATATCGGCTATTTGTCGGCTTCTTCATCGGTTAGAATTATGTTTTGATATTTTTTTTCTCTTCCCACTGCCAGGATTGCAACTGAAATAAAAGGCTAAAGCAACGACAGTTCATGGAAAGCAAAAGTGTAATTATGGTCAGATCTTGGTCCTGACTGATGGGGAAGTGACCAGTGTAGTCTAATGTAGGATATTATAGTGGGTGTACTGTACTGTATATTGGCCAGAATCTGCCTTTGGGGGAGGAGGGGGCATGTCATAGTGGGGGGACCTGGGTGTCCTCCCCCAGGGAAGTTTTTAGCATCAACGACTTCATTTCCTGCATTCCGATACACTTTAATGCACCAATTTACGGTTAAAAAAAACAACTTTATTCAGCCTATAGAGTTAACCCTGTAAGACCAAATATAGAAAAACCTAAAAAAAAAATATTTTACCTTCAGATGTTGTTGTAGGAGGCCTTTGATGCAGAAATTAAAGAGTTTTAAAAAAAAAAATGTTTATGTATGTTTTAGAGAAATGTTGTAATATTGCAACATTGGGCTTGGCTGGGAGCAAATTTCTGTATTTGTACTCACATTGTCTGAACAACAATTCAGAACAACTAAGGGTTTATTTGCAGGTTTGATTGCTTACTTAGCCCCATAACGGTATATAACATTAATTATAATCACACATTAGTCATATTTTTTATGAAGTCATTTATTAAAAAGAAATTAAACAAGATAAAAACTCTTGCTTTTCTAGCAACTTCTCCATTCCTTTTTTCTTTCATGACTGACTTTCATTGGTTGTGAAAGTCCCAAAAGCAAAAGGCAACATCACACTTGCTGCATGCTGTTGGTGTATCCTTTATTGCAGTGTCTACAGCGCCCTCTCCTGTCTCTCCTGGGAAATGTGCAACTAGGTCCTTGGCACATCCAATGGGAGGTGTGCACATCTCTTGGACGGTCTCTTCTGAGCATTCAGAGGGCTTCCTGATGTCACTGCCTGTGTTGCTGGGCTCCCTTTGCCTGGAGATGGCCGGCCCTCTTTGGAGTTTGAAGGTTGTGTTTACCAGGATGAGAGGATGCTAGCTGTGCCTGAAATTGTCCCTGTTCATTGTCTCTTTGCTAGACATCTTGAGAGCTTTGCAGTCCCGCTTGCTAGAGGACCAGGCATTGACCACAGCGAGAATGATGGTGTGCCAGAAGATGTACATGTACCAGCGACGGATTTGATGGGGAACTTGTATTTGGCTGTAAATGAGTCCAACAAATCCACACCTCCCATGTACTTGTTGTAGGCACCAACAATGTAAGGCCTCTCAACTTCAATGTAGGTTCTGTTGGCTTTTCCCAGCGTTGAATCTTCTGCACAGGTTAAGGTCCAGCAAAGGATGACAGAAGTGTGGGCCCTGTTGTCATACCATTTGACAGCACAGATGTTGCGATTCCCCTCCACTCTGACATCATAGCTTCCTCTCCCTTCTAAGCTCTTCTTGTCTTCAAGTTACAGTTGGCTAGAGCACCTGCCTGGCTTTCCACATAATGAATTCCCGATCAAGGAGCTTCACTAATAATGGAACACAGGTGAAGTAGTTGTCTGCATACATTTTGTAGTTCTGACCTTCTGGAAGTGTGGAAGTAAGTTTCATCATAACATCACCTGACAACCAAGTTCAGATTTGGCTCATATTCCTTGACACTGCCTTGGTAGACATCAGTAACACATCATGCCAGAGATCCAGTTCTCACCCAAACTTTGAATCCCCATGGGTTTGGCTTGCTTCGCATATATTGCTTGATGCTGCTGAATTTACTCTTGAAAGGAATCATCATCTCATCCACAGAGTTCTGCTCTTCTGGTACCACCTGCAGGCATTCTCTCTGAATGAATCAAGCCATGGTCTGAGTTTCCATAGTTTGTCTTTCTTTTCCATCATAATTAACATGTATTAATATGCTTTTATATTGTAGTACATAACACAGTAGTATGTAGTACATATATTGAAGTAATAGATATGGTGGTGGACAAGTGCTCAGGGTACAAAATGTTTTCCAGGCAGACAATACGGTCTGCTTATTGTAAGTTTCTGTAAATGGTAGCCTATGCTCTCTCCTTATCATGCTAAATGAAACATGCATCCCAATCACCAGCCATTTAGTCACACAATACTGCCTTGACATAACAATACTGCTTCTTATGCTCTCTAATTATCATACTAAAAGGAAAACATGCATACCCCCACTTACATCCACCCCCACATTCAGGAACATTTTCCCTTTCCCAGAACTGAATTTCTGTTGATATCCTCTGGAATGTTAAGGTCAGTCTGACAAATTAACTAAATTTTTAGAGAACAACTTTTAAATCAGTCAAATTTAAGAAACAACACAAGGGTAGAATGTATACTGTCAATGTAATGTTTCAGGCAGTGGTGTAGTGGAGGGAATACAACCTGTTTGAGCCCACTGCAACAAGCTGCATTTTACTACCACACTCACCCAGTGTTGTATAGCACAAATATTTAACAAGCTCTAAATGGAATTTGAGCATATATCCAAAATACTACATAAGACTCTAGACATATAATAACAACCAAAAAAATAAAAACATTTTACTTACTGAATCTGATGAACCAGTCCAATGAAAAAAAGAGATGTTGTTCGAAGGAAACCTTGAGAGGTTGTGTGAGTTCATGGCCATAAGGGGATTATAAACAAATGTACGATCAATAGCATTGTAAGATTGAACAATAGGACCCAAACTATGTAAATGTGGTAAAAGTAAGATAAAAAATAACAGAGTGTTTTTATGGAAGGTAAAGGTAACGTTGTAATTTTACAACAAAGGGGTGTTACAGGGTTAAGAGAAAAATTCAAAATGTATAAAAAATATAATGGAAAGTATGTTGTTACGTGTCATTGGGCATTTTTAAGTGGTTAGCCTATATAGAAATCCTGGAGCTTACTATCACGTAGACTACACCACTGGAAGTGATATTGATAGGATAAGCGTTGTGATTTACGCAAAACAGCGTCGGCTTTTTTTGCCAGCTTTCCTTCCTGTATTTAGCCTATAAAACCGTGTCTGTGTTCTTCATATTTACGTAGAATTATAGTTTGCTCTTCTTGTTTAAACTATGCTCTGGTAGATGTTTGCGATTGGTCGTGCTGTGCAAACACCGCCTCCTTTAAGGGGACGTGCGCGCCCCTGGAATGGGAAACCCTGATGGTTGATTGAACTAGTTGTTAACCACCGTCGTGACACAGCTAATGCGGGACCGCGGTTGTTAGGGTTAGGTGAAGCCGGGTAACTGAAAGAAATCCAGGGCATGCTGATCTGGATTCATAGTACTGGCCTCTGGAGTGGGCAGAGCAATCAAAAAGGTGGGACAACACAGGAATTAAAACTACACAAGACAATGGAGAAAAACAGACTATCAAAATAAAACAGGAAACAGAAATATAAATTATATAATATATTATTATAAATAGAAACCACAACAGAATACACAATAAAAACAGGGAAACATACACAACCATCAGAATGATAAACAATCAAAACAGGAGAACAGAAATATACGCAGTCACAAAACAGGAGAACAGAAACATACGCAATCAACAGGAAACAACAACCACAGTACAGAACCATAAACAATCAATAGGGAAATACAGGAAACAGCAACAGAAATATACAAACAGGCAACAGATAATAAACAACCCCAACAGAAATATACACAACCCCAACACAGTGAAGACGCAGAGTTTCGTGGTTGAGTTGGAGTTGTCCGTTTTCACCCCCCTTAACCTTTATTTCTGAACAACTTTAAGTTGTATCTACTCCGGGATACCTCCTTATATCTTCCTATCCGTTTTTGTCAGGACTGTACCGGTTTAACTCTGAAACTGGTCTGAGCAGGGTGTTGAGCGAAAGGAAAAAGGAGGAAAACTCCTCTCCAAGAAGACAAACTTCAACCCGAGGTATGAAGGGAACGGACAGTGCAGGCTAGTTCTGCGTAGGCAGTCCCTACAGAGCATGATTACAGTAACGTTAGCGCCGACACCGGCTAACAGAGCCCAGAGCTGTCACCTTTGCCAGACTCCGACACTGACTCTCCATCCAAACCAGAGGGAAAGAGAATGAAAAGCGACCTAACACTGGCTGAGTTGCAGAATAATATTGCTGGCCTAATCAATGAGCGCACCGACAATCTGGAGAGCATCATATACCACGACACAGTCAGCAACGACGGCTTAAATGCTGTAAGCATCGACCTTAACATATATTACACTGCCTTTATCTGTTGTTGTTAAGCGTAAAGTATTATTTTTATTTGCTAAACAGCAGAAATCCGATTTCTTTTTCTTTCAAGAGTGTCATTCAGTAGGTAATGATGTTTTTTTATTTATTTATTTTTAATCTCAGTGGGGAAATGACATGTGGTTTTCGCACGGTTCAGTAAGATCTGCAGGGGTTGCTATTTTAAAAAACAATTTTCATGATTCTATTTTGCACTCAGAAAGTGACTCTAACAGCTGTTATGTGTTGTTGGTTCTCAATATGGATGACAAGATTCTGCTTCTTGCCAACTTGTATGGTTTTAACTCTAAATTTGAAAATGTCTCTTTGTTTGACGTCTTAGAAGCTCCTTTTACACACTGGTTATCCAAATACCCGAATATTCTATTTTGTATGGGTGGAGAGTTCAACATTGTGCTTCACGGAGCATTAGATAGGTGGCCTCAAAGCAGAAACAACTGTGCAGCTGTTAGTTTGCAGCTAATTATGCAAAAGTTTAATTTGATAGAGAAAAACCCTAATGCCAAACTTTATACGTGGAATAATAATACCTGCGCCTCCATGATCTTGCATTGATTATTGTAACATACTTATGACTCCATTAACAGACCATAGAGCTGTGTCATTACAAATCTCATTTAAATCGGACTCTACTCACTCATTTCGAGGCACTTACTGGAAACTAAATAATTCTGTTCTGCAACATGCAACAAAAAGAACCCAATATTGATAAACTATTTTTTGTTTAAGGCCTCAATTGATAAATGTTTTTTCAGAAATTGGGAACTTTTCAAATTTGAGGTTGCTAAGTATCTTAGAGACTACCATCTAAAATGGTAGGAAACACAAATACTTACTAGAATAAATGCACTAAAATCTCACCTGAAAATGTATCAGATAGTGACTTACAAGATTTGTTGTCACTGCAAAATAAGCTACATAAAATATACAGAACGAAAGAGGAGGGAGCTTTTGTGATGTTGAGGAAAAAATGGCTGGAGGAGGGAGTGCAAAACACAATATATATATATTTTTTTTTTTTATATTTTTTTATTTATTTATATATATAAATATATATATATATATATAAATATATATATATATATAAAATATAGTGCTAGAATATTGCCTTGAACTTCGACTTTGCAATCACATAAAGATATAAAACTATTTTTGTGAAAATCAACAACAAGTGGACACAATCATGAAGTGGAGAAATTTATTGGATATTTCAAACCTTTTAAACAAATAAAAACTGAAATATTGGTGCAAAATTATTCACCCCTTAAGTTAATACTTTGTAGCCACCTTTGCTACAGCTGTAAGTTGCTTGGGGTATGTCTCTATCAGTTTTGCACATCGAGAACGACATTTTTGCCCATTCCTCCTTGCAAAACACTCGAGCTCAGTGAGGTTGAATGGAAGCTTTTAACAGCAGTTTTCAGTTCTTTCCACAGATTCTCGATTGGATTCATCTGGATTTGACTTCCATTCTAACACCTGGATATTTTATTTGTGAACCATTCCATTGTAGATTTTGCTTTATTTTGGACATGTCTTGTTGGAAGACAAATCACCTCAGTTGCCAAACGTCCAATGTATTTGGCTCCATCCATCTTCCCATCAATTTTAACCATCTTCCCTGTCCCTGCTGAAGAAAAGCAGGCCCAAACCATGATGCTGCCACCACCATGTTTGACAGTGGGGATGGTGTGTAGGGTGATGAGCTGTTTTTTTACGCCAAACATAACGTTTTGCATTGTTGCCAAAAGTTTGATTTTGTTTATCTGACCACAGCACCTTCTTCCACATTTTGGTGTGTCCCAGGTGGCTTTGGCAAACTTTAAACACACTTTTATGGATATCTTTAAGAAATGCTTTCTTTCCACTCTCATAACAATTTGTGCAGTATAACATTTTTGAACCACCACTGTAACTCTGCGCACAGGTACCCTTCTACTGACTCTCATGTAAGCTAATAGATTTCTATCTCCCGCTCTCTTATAAAAATCTTACAACCTTAAACTCACACAATTTCTTCCTGATGTCCTCCACACACACCACAACACAACCAGAGGTCAAAAGGGGCCGAATAATGCCGCTAATTTTATTGTTAAAAAGTTAAATAGCAAAATTGTTCCACTTCAAAAATGGAGACACTTGTTGTGAGAAAAATGCTGGAAAGTACAAAAAATTATATATATATATATATATATATATATATATATATATATATATATATATATATATATATATATATATGTATAAATATATATATATATAAAATTCTTGATGTAAATACAATTCTGTTAGAAAACTTGGTAACACTTTACTTGAAGGTATCAACATAATCGTGACATGACACTGTTATAAACAAGTCATAAACGTTTATGACTTCTGTCATTAAGTGTCATTCAGTTTTTGTCATGACAAGTTGACATTGTTTGGGTTGTCTTGATTATGACAACTTGACATAATGTCATCCTGTTTAATGTCAAGTTGTCTTAATAAGGACACTCCAAAGAAATTAAATGTCATGTTGTCATGACAAAGACATCCTCTGGTAATGTCACTTTGATTAAATGTCAACATTTCCTCTGGTAATGTCATCCTGGTTAATGTCAAGTTGTCATTACAAAGACATCCCAAACTAATGTAATGTCAACTTCTCCTGACCAAGACAACTTCTGGTAATGTCACTTTGATTAAATGTCAACTTGTCATAATCAAGACAACCCAAACAATGTCAACTTGTCATGACAAAAACCAAATTACACTTAATGACAGAAGTCATAAACGTTTATGACTTGTTTATAACGTTTATGACACGTTCATGACAGTGTCATGTCATAGTTATGACAGTGTCATGTCACGATTATATCGATACCTTCAAGTAAAGTGTTACCGAAAACTTAATATCAATGGTGTTATTACTGACGATCCTAAAAAGATAGCTACTTTCTGTTCCACATTTTACAAAAACGTGTATGAATGTCAGTATAGCGAGGTATCAGCTAACACTTGGTTTTCTCACAGAAACAAACTTTATTGAGAGTGATCAAAAAGAATTTTGTGACAGTCCAATAACATCAGATGAAGTACTGTTTGCCATTCGACACCTAAAACTCAATAAATCTCCTGGTGTTGACGGCTTAACCTCTGCATTTTATATTGCTTTTGCAGATCAGTTAGTGCCTTTCCTTCATGGTATGCTTATAGAAAGCATTGAAAAACAAACTATTCCTCCAACTTTATCTCAACTCGACTTTTAACCCTTATTCCAAAGCCTGTCACGCTCACAGAGGCAGTGGACCCACAACGCACAACTCCAAAAGTTTTATTTGGGCAACTGTTTCCAAATCGACAGGAAAGGGGTCCAAAGTCCAAAAACAGGCAATGGCACAAAAACACAGGGAATCAGGAAACCCGCTGACACAATGGAACAGACAATCTGGCACTGAGGTGAGTAACAAATGGGCTTATATACACAGAGACAGGCGAGACAACGAGAGACAGGTGCAACACTTTAGGGCGGGGAAAGGTAATCACACAGGCGGGAAGGCAGACAAGGACCAGGAAGTAATCAGAACTGAAATGAGACAAGACAGAGAGTATGAAAATAAAACAGGAAGTGTAAAACCAGACAGAAAACTCAAAACAAACTTGACACAGGAGCAGGACGTGACACCCTCTGCTCATTGATAATTGGCGGCCAATTTACAAAATCCTCTCTGAGATTTTTGCCAAAAGTTTGAAAGGTGTGCTGGAACATATTACTGACGAAACTCAAATTGACTTCATGAAAAATAGGCATATTGCTAATAACATCAGGCTTGTAGTTGACCTTATTGACTATGACAGTTTTATTCTGTTCCTAGATTTCTGTAAAGCATTTGACACGGTCGAACACAAATTTATATTCCAGGCCCTGGAGAAATTTGGTTTTGGGTCTTACTTCTGTTCAGCTATCCAAACCTTGTACTAGAATGCAAACTGCTCAATTAAATAGTATGCAGGAAACCTCTCCCAGATTTAACCTAAATCGTGGCATCAGACAGGGCTGTCTGGTCTCGCCATACTTATTCCTGATCTGTGCCCAATTACTGTCTGAATACATAAAGCTCAGCCCCTTGAAAGGCATCACAATAGCAGAGAGAGAGAGAGAGAGAGAGAGAGAAAAAAAAAAAAAAAAAAAAAAAAAAAAAAAAAAGAGTTTTATCAGTCAGCTGGCTGACGATACCAATTTATTTTTAAAAGATGCTTCACAGGTAACATTCCTGTGAAAGACTGGGCCAGATGTACTAACGCTTTTGCTTTTTGCCCACTTCAGGCGTATTTGTTTCGCAACGTGCGCGTAAAAGCATGGCGAGGTATGTACAAACAGGCCGCACTGAGGTAAAAGCGCAGACTGCCTATCACGGAAACTGAAAATGTGTCATGTATATGCATTCACGGGAGGGTGAAGGGGAAAGTGGGAGTTTCCCATAAAGAGATGAGAAGGGAAGCGTAAAGTGCGCCTAATTATTTATTCCGCAGTGTGTACAAAAAACGCCCGTGAAAGTGCGCCTCAGAAGAAGAAATCAAAGATGACATTGTATTTCCGACTCAGCGTTCACATTCCATTCCAGCAGTTGTTAAACTCTTCGCTACATTACAGATATTGGCATCAGGATCATTTCAACCAGTCCTAGCATCAGCAGTGGGAATATCTCAGTCTGCACTCAGCCCTATCATAGCACCAGGACTTAACGCTTTGCTACAGCGCATTAGTCAATAGATACATTTCCCCACGACTAATGCCGAAATAACACGCATCAAGCAGAATTTCTTTGACATCGGCCATTCAATTGCGCTTTTAAATTCGCGCAATTTACGAAAAATGAAAATTTGATATTAATATTATCTGTTTCCCACCTTGTTAAGTCATTGTTGATAATTATTGTGAGAAATCATTAACATGATCAGTGTCTTCACATAGATGAGTATCATTAATCATTAATAACCATATATAACAAAAGGCAAACTGAGCAAATTTGTTATTTCAGAAGAGTGTATCAAACTGGTAGCCCTTTGTATGACTCAATACCCATGAAGTAGCTCTCAGTTTCAAAAAGATTGGTGACCCCTGGTATAAACGATGGAGTCTAATCTCCAGACTTTGTACATTTCATTTTATGCTGTACAATAAACATTTGCATATCTGCAAACAAGTCTCTCCTGATTGAAATAGTCTCTTACTGGAATCAGTTTCACTCCAGACTTAAACTGGAAGAGAAGCTGGTGCTTACCAATGGAATATCTGATTACAAATAAAGTTAAAGAGGTGTCTCTTTAAATGATTCATCGATTTTATCCCTGCAATGTATTTCTACAATTATACACAAAGGACATTAATGTGGACTGCTCCTTTTGTAAACTGGCTCCTGAAGATGTATGTCACCTATTTTGCTCCTGTTCTATCTCCTGTTTTTTTTTGGCAGGATGTCAGTACCTTCCTTTCCCAACACACTGACTATGAATTTTCCCTGTCACAGGAAAATATATTGTATGACTTCTTTTCTTACACTTCCATCAAGACAAATAAATACCACATCATTAATTTGATACTGTTACTCGCTAAATTTCATATTCATGAGTCTAACTTTTTTAATATTTGAAAATGAACTCAAACATTACATTTCATTAATTCAATATTCTGTTTTATTTATTTCTGTTCTGACTGCCTTCAGGGGCATCGTCGGACTGGGGCGGGAGGGGGGGGGGAAGGGGACTGAGTACCCAGGGCCCTCATGTGAGGAGGGCCCAAAAAGATGCTAGAATGAATAGCTGTGGATGTGGGGAGGGGCTCATAGAGAATTCCTTTCTACAGGGCCCAGAATTTTGTGCCACGCCCCTGCCTGTCTTTGAATGTTGTTTAAATAAAGACAATACAAAAAAGAGAATCTACAGTATGTTCCCTGAGGCGTCTGGGAAAAAGTGACTGAGCCAGCTGTGCCAAAACCCATTCCTCAGCACGACTCCCGTCCCTGAGTGTGACCTACTAATCTTCGCTGATCTCTGCAAAGTCATCTGTGGTGATGGGCGATGGACGAAAGGTGATGGCAAGCATGTCCCCGAAGGCAAGACAGGCCGAATGGACAAGGATGGGGACTGATGAGGACAGTGCAGCTGCAAATATTTATTATTATTAATAATCACAAAGTACAAAGTGAAGAAATGATGCCTGAGAATTTTTATTGCCATGATATTTTGTTTACAGTACAATTGCAATTTAAGCTAATGAGTTTAGTAATGAAAGTGAAACTTAAAGTGAAACTCTGAACTGCATGCAATTCTATAAGCTGTATTTTATTAATATGTAATGAGATCCAGCTGTGAACATCATTAGTAGCAGCATTGTTCTCTGCTAATATCCCCAGTTAAAACGTAGGCATGTGGTGTGTGTTTGTGTGTGTGTGTGTGTGTGTGTGTGTGTGTGTGTGTGTGTGAGTGTGTGTGTCTGTGCGCGTCTGTGTCTGTCTGTGTGTGTGTGTGTAATGCCTGTCAGTCAATTTGTCACTTCATGTTTATGTGTAGAAGTTGAAACACCATTTCTTCAAATTTTTGTTGGTCTTTGCCGTCGTTTCAGTCTACACACATTGCACTCCGGCATCCTCGTTATGTTGGCAGTTGTTAACACCAATTCCGCTGTGTAGGCAGCTAAAGATGTCCGACTCTGTTCCTACACATCTCAGCTCATCCAGCCAGATCCTACCAGAGCCTACAGAAGGACAGCAGTGTTAGAATATGATGTGTGTCATAATATATTATAATTGAGTATTGTTTACAAGTGCATAAACAAAGGTTGTTCTTAATGTTCCTGTGGTGTCAGCAGTGGTGGAAGCAGTACTCAGGTTGTTTGCTTAACTACAAGTAATAATACCACAGTTTAAAAGTCTCTTTTCTGATTGTTTCACAGCGATTATGTTCTTATGGTTTGATTTTCAAAAAACACCATATTTTTGTTGTACTGCACATTGCTGCAGCTCTTCTTTTCACCCTGTGTGTTGGGCTCTCTGTTTTAGCTACAGAGTGAGACATCACACTTCTGTTCCATCTTTGTTGGGAGTCGCACATGCTCAGTAGCTAGGTAAGGACTACTAGCCAGTCAGAAGCAGAGTATGAGGGCGTGCCCTGACAGTACCTAGGTAAGGACTACTAGCCAGTCAGAAGCAGAGTATGAGGGCGTGCACTGAAAGTAGCTAGGTAAGGACTACTAGCCAGTCAGAAGCAGAGTATGAGGGCGTGCACTGAAAGTAGCTAGGTAAGGACTACTAGCCAGTCAGAAGCAGAGTATGAGGGCATGCCCTGACAGTACCTAGGTAAGGACTACTAGCCAGTCAGAAGCAGAGTATGAGGGCGTGCACTGAAAGTAGCTAGGTAAGGACTATTAGCCAGTCAGAAGCAGAGTATGAGGGCGTGCACTGAAAGTAGCTAGGTAAGGACTACTAGCCAGTCAGAAGCAGAGTGTGAGGGCGTGCACTGAAAGTAGCTAGGTAAGGACTATTAGCCAGTCAGAAGCAGAGTATGAGGGTGTGCACTGAAAGTAGCTAGGTAAGGACTACTAGCCAGTCAGAAGCAGAGTATGAGGGCGTGCCACGCTAGCAGCTAGGCGAGTATTATAACGTGTGTTCCAAAGTGACCACCTTTGTCTCTGAAGTAAAGGCTGGACTACATCAGAGCTGTTTGGAGCAGTTGGTGAACAGTGTTTTCTGTTGGAGATGGTAAGTCCCTTTGGGGGGGACTTTGGGCTTTTTCACTTTGTAAACCAATAAAGGAAAGGGAAAAAGCCAAAAAGCATAATATGAGCAAATGAAGGCAAATGTAATACTAATACACAGACTGTCTATAGCTAAGATCCATCACACATTACAGACCAAATTTCTGCTTCAATCTTGACCCACCTTAATGGAGGATTATTACCAATATTTCAGGTGCGCTCACTTTTACATTCAAATAAAGTAGTTTAGATAGTCTGGGTAAACTATTGGATTATTTACAACCTGTTTCATCTTGTTTGGCCCTGTCAGAGATCCAGAGGTGGGTAGTAACGAGTTACATTTACTCCGTTACATTTACTTGAGTAAGTTTTTGAAAAAAATTATACTTCCAGGAGTTTTAAATCACTATACTTTTTACTTTTACTTGAGTAGATTTGTGAAGAAGAAACTGCACTCTTACTCCGCTACATTAGGCTACAATGATATACTCTTTGGTATTCTACGCATCATTGTTTTTATCCCCCCCGCGTACGCCTCATTTTAATGTTTAATTTTGACAGAGAGAGAGACTTCCGCTAAAGGCTCTACCACGTGGCTGTGTTTCACCAATCAAACGTAGTTGTGCAGTCTCGTCACGTGACCATACTCAATCTCATCGGCGGGACCTTATATACTGTCTATGGGCGGGCCGGGTTAGCTTTACAGTTGCAGCAAAACAAAAATGACAATGTCAGAATCAACCATCAGCGATGCAGACACAGATGAGGAGGAACAGCCCAGAGGCCAGATCAACATGTCCTGGATCTCTTTCAGTTCCCCGGCTTCACCTAACCTAACCACCGCGGTCCCGCAAGCTGTGTCACGACCACTGACCTGTATAACGGTGGTTAACAACTAGTTCAGTCAACCATCAGGGTTTCCCAATCTAGCGGCGCGTGTTCACATAAAAGAGGCGATGTTTGCAACACATGACCAATAGCCACATATTTTACATAAGAAGAGCAAACTATAATTCTACATAAATATGAAGAACACAGACACGGTTTTACAGACAAAACGCAATACACTCCTGCTCCAAAACAAGACAGCGGAAAAAAAATAAATAGGCGACGCTGTAGATGCGTAGGCTAGCCTACATCACTACGCTTATCAATATCACTTCCCCGTCAGTCAGGCACAAGATCTGACCATAATTACACTTGTGCTTTCCATAAACTGTCGTTGCTTTAGCCTTTTATTTCAGTTGCAACCCTGGCAGTGGTAAGTGATCGTGAGAGCAAATCAAAAATATAAAAACATAATTCAAACCGCTGTGCGCATTGGCGACACACGGCTCAAGAAGCCGACAAATAGCCGATATGTAATTCCCTCCCATTAAAATCTATATATTTCATAAATATACCCATCAGGGAATGTTAACGGGGTTGTTGGTCTCTAAATGTTTTTTGTATGAGCGGCCTTTTTTTTTTTTTTTTTATTCTCACTCTCTCTCTCTCTCTCTCTCTCTCTGTGCACCGAGCTCCGCCTGATCTTCTAAGAACGGTGATGCCGTTATCAACCGAGTTTTGATTGGTCAGTAGGCGGTGCTTTAACACCGGTTGATCTCTGATCTCCAACATAACCTGCTCCCGACCAGGTTAGGCGTCCAGCATGAGTTACCACGGCGATTGAACCCGGTAACAAGTGATCCTCCTTCGTGATACAGAAAACCAAATCTTGCTTCGTAGTCCAGGCCTCTGGCCTCATAATGAAAGCTTGTTTACCTTATATTATATATATTAGTAAAAGTGCCAAACAGCAGCTACATTACCTTGTTCTAGTTCTGCATGTAGAGCCTGGTAAAAAAACTGGATTACCTGGATTATTTTAATTTAAGCTATTTTGTAATTAATTAATTTAAATTAATTTTATTGATTGGATGAACTAGGCTATAATTTGCCCAAAGATTATTATTTTGTATTTTTGTCCGTCTGATTGAATGTTTGTGTTAAAAATAAATCAGACGTTACTCAGCAGTACTCAGTACTTTTTTACTCTTACTCAAGTAATTATTTGGATGACTACTTTTTACTTTTACTTGAGTCATATTATTCTGAAGTAACAGTACTTTTACTTGAGTACAATTTTTGGCTACTCTACCCACCTCTGCAGAGATCACAACCGTGCGCCCAGATATCAGCTATTAGTTTGGTGACTACAATGTTGTCATATCATAACTGGCGGTAACAATGGCCAAACATGCCATCTTAACTTGTTGGTAGTTTTGATTCAACACCATGAAAATAGTTAATTCAGAAGCACAACAAAAGAGAGGAAGTAGTGTGAGGGTCAGCATCACAGTGTGCTGATGTAGAAAAGAAATGCTGGGGGAAAATAAAATAATGACTTAAGGGTTTTGTTACGCATTAGAGAATTTTATACGGTGCAGAGAAGATGAGGTGATAGTGGCAGCAGACTTCTTACCTGGGGGGGCAATGTAGGTGCTAATGGCATGTTGGAAGCCCAGCATCTTACAGATCACCTTGCCATCCACAGTGTCAAAGTTGTCGTCGCACACGGTGCCCCAGACCCCATTGTACTTCACTTCCACTCGCCCTCGGGATTTCCCCGGCACGAGACGCACAGTCACTGTGATGATACAAAGTTGCAGCTGTTTAAAGTTGCTGGTGGCTAAAACTTTAGATAGCTTGTTTGGATAGCCTGGTGTACAAGCAAATATATTAGGGTTGATAGGGTTAAAATATCAAATATTTTGTACTAGTCATTTCTTTTTTTAGTTAACGTACTGCTGTTTTGACAGTTAACTATGCGTTTGAAAGTGGCATTGTAGTGGTTAGTTTTAGTTAGTATTCACTATTGTTCATGTCAGTCTCATGCAGACTTACGCTCTGGTGCGTTTCCTTGGTCTCCCTTGTCTCCTTTTGGACCTGGTAGTCCGGGACGACCTAGGGAGGAAAAATGGTGAAATACATCTTCCAACCAAACTGATGCGAACATAATTAATTAGTTAAATATATGTCATACTGATTATATTACTTTTATAGGTAATTTATTCATTAAAAATTCTTCATTTAGTGTAGCTCAGCAGCAGGTAAGGGAGTTGGACACTCTTTCAGATGTGAAAGTGTATTCTAATCAATGCTACAGATACTGGATTTGTTACCCTTTATCCTTACAGTTTTAGCTTTGGTTAAAGGTGCAATATGTAATATATTCACTGTATTTAATCAAAAAATGACCCCACTGTGTCATCAAATATTAAGGAAACATGCCAAGTTGAAATACTAGGTTTTCTGACAACAATGCTAATGCCAGTATTTTCTCCTTTTGAAATTTCCGTTCCGTGAGGGAATTTCTGTTTGTGTTTTGGCCTGTGTGTTGGTATCAACTGCCCAGTTTGACAGCCAGGCCGGGTTGCCAGATATATACCTGTAAAAAAGTAAACCCAGTCTTTTTAGCGGTCGTTGTTACGGTTAGTCGATAAGAGGTGACTGTCAGCCGCGTACAGAGCTCCGCGAGAGCACAGGCTTTTATAACCGTCAACATAGCAGCATCTACCAACTCTGCTGCGCTGTGGAGTAATGTCTGGCAATGCGAGAGTAGCATCAAGCTAACATTGACATTGTGTAACGTTGGACCAGGGCAATTGGCAAACAACCTAAAAAGAAAGTTTTACTATAAAATGACATCTCTCACCTTATATTCAATCTCCTCCTTATCATTTCACTAAAACTGTGTGTACGCCTGGTCTGAAGTATGCCTGAGAAGCGTACATTCTCACCACATATTCTTCTTTTATAAACATCAGTTAATGTGTGGGAAATTGTGCTCACATAGCATTTATACATCTGGCCACTTTTGTCTGGATTTTCGTGAGAAAAGTTAGAATGGAGTCATTTCAAATTTTAGTTGTTATATGTTTTCAGTTTTCTTCAAATGCTTTGCACAGTACATCGCATATGGAATAAACATGATTTTATATGTAACTTTAATACACACTCACCTTGAGTTCCATTGAAGCCTGGAGGTCCCATTACACCTGATGACAAGACAACAAAATGAGATTTTATGAAATACATTTATCAGGGATGTGGGATTGCTAAACCTTGTATACCCAATAAATAAACATGAATGGAATAAATCTACAGTTTAAAGTTCTCGTCATTTCTAGAGGCCAGATCAGCAACCAAAAATGAATTTGAATCACTGGACCATAATGGTTGTATTTAATAGGCTGGTAATAGCAGTTGATGAGCTGGCTCCTCCAAACATACATTCCAGAATAGGACAGAAAACGCTCTGGGTTGTTTGCATTTCTTAAAAGCAATCACAATTAGAGCTTAAGAGTTTTTCCCGAACCCAATGTATTTGGTCGGGTTCGGTCTTAATTTGTATCATTTTACACGGGTTCAGGCCGGGCTCAGGCTGGGCTCGGGCTTGCGCTCCGGGTTGCGCGGTAAATGAGGTGATGCGTTTCGATTAGCGCGAAAATGGATGCTGAGGAGGTGAAACGGAGGCTGGCCTCTGGCGATTACGGAAAGAAAGCAAAGTCTGAGGTGTGGAACACTTTTGACCATGTGCATAATGAGAATAATGAGCCAGTGGGTTATGTGAAATGCAAAAGATGCGACATTCTGTTAAAGTATGACAGCAAAACGACAGGGAAGTCATCGGTGATAAGGCATGTTGATGGAATGTGTTCAACACCTGCCAGTGCCCAGGATCAACCTACAATCACATCGTTTGTTACAGCATCAAAACCCATCCCTGCAAAGGTGAAACAAACGGTGACGGAGAAGTGTCAGCTTCTGCTGTAAAGACATTAGGTGTTACAGAGGACTTATTTTATTTCTTTGTTCCAACTTCCAAGTGGCCTGTAGCCTACGTTAGTCATGAATAAATGATGTTAAAACATGTATAAATGACTCATTCTTGACAAAAGGCAAAAGAGCTGTGTGTGCGTGCGCACATTTGAATAATGTTGGGCTGTAAACGGGTTCGGGCTTTTAAAAAGCTGTCAATCAAAATATACTTGTCGGACTCGGGTCGGCTCGGGCCTCGTCAGGCCAAACTTCTAAGGCCCGATTACAGCTCTAATCACAATCGTCGCTAAGCTCTGTATGCAGTGATGGTGGCTCAGAATAGTCTCAGGAAGAAACTTGTTTTGGTGGAACATTTGCACCATGCAAAAGGAAAAGCTACATACAATATTACATGAAGTTAACTATTCACACTATACAGTAATGAGAGCTACTTTAATTAGCTGGATACATGGTTAAACCTCATTTTCTCTTACCAGTTCATCGCCGTGTGTACTTCACTGATGGTTGGAAGTTGAAAGACTAAGTAGGACAGTTTTGGGGAGTTTTATTTCATTTCTGTCCAGTTTGAATGAAGTGTGTTTTATGATGAGTTAACAGGTAATTCATCTAACTTGAATTCAGAAGGTGTTTAGATGTAAGAATCTTTCCTTTCTTAACATTTTGTGAGTTTATTTTGTTTACGAGAAAAGCTAAGAAAGCTTAGCGAAGTAGCCGTTCGATCTGGTACATGTAGGCACAGCTGCCACTGCTCTATGAGCAGGAGTCAATACAGCACACACTGGGGAACTTATTGTTTTAATTGAGTACATCAGTACTGATCGGACATCCAAAGAAGTAAAGCTGGAGAATTTTCTCTTTAACGCAATTTAACGCATCTTTGGGACTACTATCTCTGTACATTTGTGTTCTTAATAGCTATGCTCCGAATCCAGATTTTATGGGGATCGACCGAATACCGAATCCACTGGTTAAGATTCTGCCGAATCCGAAACAGAATACTGAATCCTCCTCCCATCCTCCGTCCATTAACACAGTAAACACATTAATGAAGTAAACATCAGTGTATTTTTCATTTGTTAGGGTCCTCGTCACCAACAGACAAATCGGCATTGCAAATTGAACATGTAGCTGGACTTGAATCTCCTTCTTTTGACTGAAAGTTCTGCCAAACAACACTTTCTGCTCACCAGTTCCATTTCCACTTTCTCACAGCCTGCTGCGTTGAACGCTCCACCTACGTAAACACCTCACCAAAATCAATGCCACCATTACGTCGACCAGCGTAGTGCGCGTAGTGCAGGCGTAGGGTTCGGTGGAAAAGAATTCTAAGGTTCAGGACAAACCCAACCGGTCAAAAAGCCCAATATTCGGCTGAGTCCGAAGCCGAATCCTGGATTCGGTGCATCCCTAATTCTTAATACTGTGAACCTTTGCACATCCCTTATCTTTGCACATTTCTGCAGCTCTTTCGTTTAAACAGTTACATTGTTGCATCCTGGACTATATATCTGTCCATTGCACATAATATACAGTATATCCTGAACTTTTGCTCTTCCCTTAACATTTTTTCACATCTTGAACTAAACCATACAGCTTTCCTTTCTTAAAATTAACAGTTACATTGTACATATTTGTTCATGTTATTGTTCCTCTACATGTATTGTTTATTTCCTTTTAGCATGTTTATGTTTATGTATGCGCCATCCACGAGGCAAATTCCTTGTAAGCGTTACTTACTTGGCGATAAATCCTATACTGATTCTGATATTTGTATTGTAATTTTTTTCTATTCTGTATTGATGTTTCTTGTCTATGCACCACACACCAAAGTCTCTGTATGTGAAAACCTGCTTGGTAATAAATGGGATTCTTATTTTGATAAATAGGAAATATTTGCCTTATATGTCGGGATACATTTAGTTTTATTTCTGCGTTAGCAGCTCTTTATGGAGGGAGACCTACCACGCATATTCAATATCAAGGAAACTTTTTAATATAAGAAATGAAGCATGTTATTCAGGATGCTTTTGTTTTCATGTAGTCAGGTCAGGTTGGATAGAACCTCCTACCTGGGACACCGGGATCTCCTTTCTCTCCCTTTGCACCTGGACCTTGATTCCCTGGTGGTCCTGGGATTCCAGGTGAACCGCTGGGACCTGCACACACACACACACACACACACACACACACACACACACACACACACACACACACACACACACACACACACACGCACACACACACAGATGACTATGATGTTTTTTGGTGCACATGTATATATTTCATAAATGCCAGCTGTGCAAATCTTATCATTCTTCACATTCTTCACGCTGTGTCAGCAGCGGATGACCAGAAGTTAGAGGAGGAAGAGAAACTGAACTATTTCATAATTGCAATCTGCTGTAACATTTTTCCATTTAGGAACTGAGTTTCAGTAAAGTATTTGGTATTAGCGTGTGCCATCCAGTACACTCACCCTCTCACAGTATGAGGAACAGATTCTTTTAGGAAATCTCATTCTTCCCCCTGCTTTTAATACCACTTTATTTGGAAAGAGCACTTTTTCAAAAACTGTTACATTATGTATTTATCTGTCAAAAGACTAATCGTCACGTTTTGGTCCGTAGCAGCTGCTGTAAACACCAAACATTAAAGGCCAATCTTTTTCCTCACTTTTACGTGCTGGATCTGCTTTTACCAGAGCAACTCGGGTCTCGGATGATAACGAAAAAATGTCAGCAAAACAACTCTAACCTATTTTATAAAAGTGGCTGTTGAGAAAGCGGCATATGAGTCTACAGCCATGCCAACAGCTCTGTAAATGCAGAAGAAACACAGCAGACTGCTAAGATGCTCACTAACATGTAATGTAGACGTCTAGCAAGTGTAATGTAAAGCTTAATTTCATATGTTAGCATGCTAACATTTGCCAATTAGCAAAAAAAACTAAAAGTACAGCTGAGGTGATTGATCAGTTTTGCAGGTATGTTGTGTTAAACCAAAGTTCCCACAAAGTTTCTGGTGGCCAAGAGAGGAGAGATAAAAAAAATTTAAAAACAATTTTTAAAGACTATTTTTTGGGGGCTTTTGGGGATTTTATAGCAACATTATGTAATCATTTTGACGCTACTCTGACTTGTAATAGAGAGAACGTTGCGTCTGACATTACCACCGGGCACTCCAGACGCCTGCTCTTACACTATGTAACTTGTAGGGCCCTATCTTGCACTCAGCGCAATTGCCTTTGTACACCGACGCATGTATCATTCCTATTTTGCACCTGACGCACAGCGGACTTTTCCCTCCACAGACGCACGTCGGTAAATTAGGGAATGTATTTGCACTCCCGGGGCGGTTCAGCGAAAAGAGGAGGCGTGTTCAGGCGCAAACGTTACGTAGTCCTATTTTGCAGTTTCAGAAAACAATTCCCGCCACTGACCAGGAAAAACCTGGTCTAAAGTCAGTGGCGCTAGTCTAAAGTCCAGTCAGTGGGCGTTATTCAAATGCTATTTTAGGGCGCATGCTTGGCCATAATGTAGTGTAGTGCGCAACGCGCCCACTTCTCTCATCTACAGCAGTTCCCATTTTTGAAAACCATACATAATTACAAAGAAAAATATTACTGAAAATGCGCTTCAGGTGTTTGGATAGATCAGGAGGCACTTTACAGTACAGTCCTCAAAAGTCGCAGCATTCTTTGTGGCTTGTTGTGTTTTACACATTTCCATGAATCATGGATGTGTTGATGACATAAATGAGGAAATATTAGAGGACTTAAGGAGACGTGATGTTGAACTACCGGCGGGATCTGGTCCGGGAGTAATGCGCAATCGCGCCCCTGGTGGAAGCGGTTGGAACGGAGATGGAGTTGGGGGGAGGA
The DNA here is from genome assembly GCF_010015445.1 of Perca fluviatilis. NCBI lineage: Eukaryota > Metazoa > Chordata > Actinopteri > Perciformes > Percidae > Perca > Perca fluviatilis. Next base: position 3,203,734 of record NC_053123.1, on the reverse strand, counting down.
AGGGGCACAACAGGTGCAGGTGGTGCGTTTGGAGGCCCACGCTCCATGGCTGCAGCAATCCTCTCCAGACTTGAGGAGATGCGCCCGAGAGGCCGCAGCAACATCGCCACCCGGCCAAGACGGGCATTTATTACTTTGCCGCATCCCGGACAGCTCCCGCTGGCATGCGCCAGGAAAATCCGCCGTCATAACAGCAATCCGCCATGGAAAAATACACCTGCTCTTAAAGGGAATGTGAGATGACGCTCTGATTGGTTATTTTCACGTTACGGCCAAACCACACCTAGCTACTTCAGACCAACCCATTTAAGATTTGCGTCGGGCGCAAGAGTCATTTATCCCGCCGGTATCATAGCAACAGCGCCAGAGATCCGCCCACAAAGCTACTTGCGTTTGGCGTTTCACACTTGCGTTTCAGATCGTTAAAATAGGGCCCGTAGAGTTGAAGTGCAAATTTGTCGACTAGCTAGTTTTGGCTCAGGAGTACCTAGTCATAATAAATACAAATACATATAAGGCTGTCCATATGTACGACAGCGGTGTACTAGGGAATAGCACTCACTACATCTTGCTTTAACTTTTACATTTGTACTACTGTTTGTAAATCTGGCAGGTCTATGATGCTTTATAGCCTAATAACATTATAAAGTTGCCATGCTTTGCCTGAAGGAGGCTGTGATTTTTTTTTACATCAGTGATTCCAGCTTTGTCTGGATGTCAGAGTTTGTTATTTATTCAATTTGTCAGCTCTGGTGTGCACTGAAGTGCCCGGCAGCATCTTAGTGTGAATGCGACACCCTTTTTCTGTTGTGATTTGAGCTCCTTTAAAAAGAAATCATGTCAGCTTTAAGAATAACAATAAGTTCATTATACCACAAATAATTATAATGAAACCCACCAATTGGACCGGCAACTCCTGGTTCTCCAGGTTGTCCTTTGAGTCCCATTTCACCCTTTGGTCCTGGAGGGCCCGCAAGGCGCGCGGGGGGGGGGAAAAAGGGGAAACAAAGTAGCATAGTGTAAAGAAGCAAGGTGCTGCTAGGAGCATTACCCTGCACCCCCAAGAAAAAGTACTGTGGTTGATTTATAAATAAATAAAAAATAGTGAATGTTTATCTGATGAGCAGGTGGCACCTTGTGCAGCAGACTCGGCCACAGTGTGTGAATGTGTGTGAATGGTGAATGGTTCTTGTACTATGTAAAAGTGCTTTTCTAGTCTTAACGACTGCTCAAAGCGCTATATAAATAGATATAATGATATATATATATATATATATATATATATATATATATATATATATATATTATACAGTCCATTTAACATTTACAAAATAAAACATTACCGAGATATGTTTTTCAGTCCTTCCAGAAAAATGCAGTTTGTTGCGGGCAAAAATCCTTGATTATGCGGCACGTTTTCTTAAAAAATGTGATGGAATATGCGGGTTATTTATGCAATTTTATGCGATGAAATTGCGGCAACTTGCAAAAAGTGATTCCCCACCAACACCCTGCTTTTCGATGACGTTCACGTCGCATAATTACGTCACTTCATAACGTTCCCATGGCAACAGGGGAAAATGGCTGCTCTTGTGTGAAGTAAACGCAACATTTTTTCAACTTTCTGCTGAGATATATGTGACTTTTTTGCAACGAAAATGCGGGGATTATGAAATCATGCAAGCCTTGCATATTTTGCGCGGAAATCGGCAATTTATGCTGCGAAAGTGTGGCGTATTTGAAAAAATGCGGCCCCCTCATAAATATGCGGACTTTGGCTGATTATAACTGAGATAACTCGTGTTATGATTTGATTCTATAAATAAAATTGAATTGAATTATGCATTGAATTATGCGATCGCATAATCACGTTTTTCCGGAGGGACTGGTTTTTCTACAGCCAGGATTTTAGAAATATATGGCCATGACTCCAGGAGCCCCCAAAGCAACCTTGCCCCCACACCCCATTTTTTGTTTAATTAACTGCTCATTAATATTTTCTGTAAATCAATCAAATGATCTAACTGATGTTACAAATCCTTCTCTACACTGCAAAAAAAAAAAAAAACGGATTCTTTATTTATCTATATTTATTAATTTCTTTTTTGTTGGCCTACTAGTCAAGTTTATATATATACTATACATATATGGTATACTTATATACTGAGTCTAAAGATACTTGTTAAAATACCCACTATGAGTAAGTAAGTAGGCTAAGTAAGAATTTTTGGCACACTAACACTTAAAATGTATTTTTGTACGTCTACATTTGTGTATATACTTTGGTTGTGGTTTTTATATAAGCCGCTACAGGTTTCTACCACACCCTCACATGTATTTTTGTATTTCTTCAATGTAATTCATTTGTTATATTCTGTGAAACAAATATAATACACTATATATATATAACCCGATAAATATATATATATATTATGACCCGATAACCTCAGTGTCCTCAATGTTAGAAACAGCCCTGTCTGGAGCAAAGTGTTGCACGAACAGATGTTTGTTTTTCTTTAGTCTGCCATTTGTTCCTGTGCATGTCAACCATTCTGAAATTATTAACAAATCATACACACATGCACACTGACACACGCAAGGGTTTCTATAGGTCATTATCACAAATTGTAAGTTTGATCAAGAACTCAGGGCGATGGGGTCGGGTGGGGGTGGCCCTGTTGGAAAACTTCTGCCTCAGACTGTAGTCATTTGTTGTCCAGCCCTGATAGAGATTTCATACGGGAAATGTCAGTGCACTGACTGCGGTGCGAGGGTATGTGAAATAACGGCTGCAGCCCATCCATCAGCCGGATTTCATCAGCCGTCTGACAAGAGATGACAGGTCATCAACGCTGGGATCATCGCCGGACCTGCAGCTGAAAGCTAATGCCTCCTGCTTCACACATATGGACCTTTGCTTAATCAGTTGAAACAAAATGTACTTTTTACACTGAGAAACTTTGGTGTCATTTTATTAGCTCAGAGGTTTGAGCGAGGCTCTATCAGGGTTACACATTTAATTCTCTTTCTGAACCACTCTGATATCGGCTCATAAAATGGGGTTATTGTTGAGATGCTTTGGAGATAAATGTGGGTACGCCTACTTCTCCATACAGCACCTAGAAATCCTTGGTTGCTCAACATGACCACACTTCTCATATTTGACTTATTTTAACTCCAACTTCTAACTTTTAATTTTGTAAATGCTTAAGGTTGACTCACCTTTCATTCCTTTCATCCCTGGCAAGCCTGGAATACCGTGCGCTCCAGCTGTACCCGGAGTACCAGGAGGTCCTGGGACATAGGCAAGAGAATTGCTTTGGTTGATAAACTCTGCCTTTATACTGTTTACCACTGAGCACTATCACTACTTAGTGTTATTGGTTGCACTGCAGGGACGAGCCCTAAGACCTCGAAATTCAGACGGACCAGAGCCAACACAAACTCCAGTGGCAGGGACACAACGGGCTGGTGGATAGCTGCTAGCTACTTAAAGAAAATGGCACCAGCTAGACCAAGCACCGGGGGTCTGATCCCCTGTATTTAGGTTGAACTTCTAATCTTTTTGGTAATAAATACCTTAATTTATTGGCATTTTGTGTCTTTTCCCAGTTTTTGTCATGGCCTAGAGCCAGGTTTATGACAAATTGGGGGCTAGTCTAGACTGGGTAAACCCAGCCCGATCTGCCGGTGATTTGATTTCTCCCTGCAGCTCAGGCTGGAAACCTGTACGTTTATCTATCCTGCTAGAAAATTTACAAATCTGCAGGGACCAATCACAAACTGGCTTATCCACCTGGCGCACTATTGGCGGGTTTAACACGATAACGATAGAGAAGCGACCAAGCAGCTTTTTGTTTACATTCAACATGGCGGCCACCGAAGTGCAGCAACCCGTTGATGCTGCTGTCGCTGCTGTTTTAAAAGATTTCAAAGGCCAGTTTTCTCTGAAAACGGAACAGAAACTTTCCCTGGAACAATTCCTACACAAGAAGGATGTGTTTGCCTTACTACCGACTGGCTTTGGTAAGTACATCATCATAAGTACAGATCGTTGGTCTGATTGGTTGAAGGACTATCCAATTGCGTACAGAGTCATTTGAACTATGCCCGTTGATCACGAAAAAAGAAAGAAAATACAGAGCAGACTCCCCAGACTAATGTTGATAAAAGATTGAGCTTGGTCTGGTGATAGCCAGACTAGGGCTAGTCTGGAAAATGAAGAAAAAAAAGTAGTCACTTGGAAAAGTTCTATGATCGTACCCGGTTTGAGGCTGATGGTGGTCACTTTGCTCTCCAGGTTGAGGGTGCTGGTGTTGAGCAGGTTCAGGTCAGACTGCAGCTTGTTAAACTGACCCTCCTCTCCACACAGGCTGGTGACCTGTTGTCATGGCCAAAAACAACAGGGTTAGGGTTAGTTCTCTCACACTACACCGCTCCTCCGCACCCTTGACTGGTTACCAGTTCTTGGCCACATCCGCTTCAAGACACTAGTACTTGCGTACCGTGCCACGAACAAATCAGGCCCAGCTTCCGTCCAGCACATGGTTAAATTTTATCCTGCCCTGGCTCCTAAATGGTAGAACGAGCTCCCCATCGACATCATGACAGCTGAATGTCTACACATCTTCAACTGCAGGCTAAAAACACATCTGTTCTGACTGCACCTTGGCTAAGAAGATGATGGCTAATAAAAAAATTGCACTTGCATGTGGCTCTTTATGGTTTGTCTAATTTAAAGCTAATTGATTCTTGCTGTTCGGAGTAAAGCATCAGCTGAATGAAATGTAATGCAATGTAAACAGAGCTAAAGTCAATTAAAAACTAAACAAAATTTGAACTGAATTGAACCTGGATGGAAGCTATATACAGAGGCTATGTTTAGTAAAATGTTACATATAAACAGCTGGAGGACCTGGTTCTTCAGGGCCCACAGGTGGCCCTTAAGGGTCTTGGTTTCTTGACTGTTGTTGTAGAGGAGAGTTTGGATGTTGTCACCATCATACAGAGGGATGTGATTGGACGTCACTTTCTCGGACCTGGGGTTAGACATTAGAGACTCCAACTTAAAAACTGGGGCAGAGGGGAAAGAATAACAAGCATAGTTCATTAGTATCTTCATTCACTTCACATTTACAGTACATAAAGACATCAGTTCAATGTCTACGTTATGAAAAGAAGTCCATAATACAAACATATAATAATAATAATAATAATAATAATATAATCTTGATTATAATAATCAATCTTGTTTCTCTTTAATTTCTAACATGAAAAAGAAATTGATAAAAAAATAAAAATGAACATCTGTATGCAGATGTACCTTTATAAATGAGAAAGGCATTAAGGGCAGTCTGCAAGATGAGATACACAACAATCACATTAAAACACCACTGTCTTCTGGGCCTCGCTGGCTTCAGATCTGAAACACATACAGGAAACTGCATTTAAAACATAAAAAACTAAATATGATCAATCTCCTGCAGCAAACTTACATCTTGGGAAAGTCATTTCAGGAGACACAACGTAGCCTGGTTCATCCAGCTGATACAAATGCTTAAATTTGCAATGCTCCGAGCATGAAACATTTGGACAACCAGTGGAAAATGTCAGCTGTCAATCACAATGAAAACCTAGGGGGAATGGAAATGGGTTTCTTTTTGTTGGCAGAAAAGTCAAGAAACTGACACTAGACCAAAATGGTTATGACTGAGAGGTAAACTACTGTCCCCTCTGAAGGTTTCAGAGGTGCAGGTCTGTGTGAATGTGAATCAGCAAGTCCTACAGGTTAGAGAAATATGTAATTTGTTAATGTGGTGGCTTAAAGTTAAAGATCTGGAACCCTGTCTCTTTGACAGTATGTTAATATACAACATTTTTATTTACAACAGCAAATGTGTTTTGTAAAATTATGTACGTGAATTACATAATGAGAAGGTTTTATCTGCTAAGATGCAAAATGTTCATACTGTAAGTGCTATTTGCAAAACCTTCACTACTTATATATTATGCCTGATGAAATTCTGGGTATCCCCTTAACCCTTGTGTGGTGTTCGGGTCTGTGGGACCCTTTTTCAATGTTTGCTAAAAGAAAAATTATGCTATTTATTTTTTCTTCCATCTCAAATTCATTGGCCTTGGCTTATTTTTCTGTGAAGAATGTAAAAATAACTTATTTTCAATTACTGCACATGGTACACCCCACTACACATAACTATTACATATGAGGTGTTCGGGTCTACTGGACCCGAGTGTATTTAATTGTAGGTGCGATGAAACTATGTTGTCTTTATGCACCTGTTATTCCCACACAAAGTTACATAATTGTTACATTTCAAGCACTTTTACCTGTTCCTATTAAGTTTGTAAGAAATAAGCACCAATAATGATCAAAAATCTTGTTTCTATTTTGTTTTACCTTTTTTATAATTGAATTTCCTTATTCCATTGCTTTTTCTGAAAATCTTTTAGATAACACAAAACCATGGATGTATTACAGCCTATTGACCGCAAACACTCCACCGCAGCTCTCTCTCTCTCTCTCTCTTTTTTTTTCTCTCTCTCTCTCTCTCTCTCTCTCTTCGTCCGAATATTATGGCTCAAATGAATGCAGGCGGTCATTGAATTATAATGACCTCATCCACGTTGTCGAAATCATTTAGCTTAAATATATAGCCACGGCACTGAAAATCTGTTAAATAACACAACCCTATAATTCTTTTACTCCTTACGCTTACTTTACTTTTAGTGGACAAAAATCTAGGGTGCACAATTGCCCCATTAGGTTACATTGCCACTCAGTTCGCGTCGGTCGGTCGTGCGATCTCGCTCAATACTGGACCAATTTCAAAGATTTTTGTTCACATCAGTCTATTAGACACAAATGCATAGGAAAATGGGGTCCATGTTGAAGAAGAAAAAAAGAAATTACCCTTAAAAGATGCAAACTATATTAACACAGAATAAGACAGAGAGGTCCCTATCATTAGCGGTTTGAAAGTCTGAATAGAAACTCAGTCTGCTTTGAAAGGTTTTATACTTTCTGCCTTAATACTCACAATCAGGCTGGGAAGTGTAGAGATCAGTCCTGCTGAGTGACATTTCAAACAGTGGGTTACTCTGAGTGTATGAGACTTGATCCATTGTCGGGTCCACAGATGTCTCCATGCTCTCTAGAGTGTAGAATCACCTTCACTTCCTACTTCAGAAACTCTTATATACACACAGTGCAGGATGTCGGGAAAACACAATTGATTGCAACAGAACTTCTCATTAAGACAACTCACATGGAAAATGTTAGAAGGAAGGAACAATGTGATCTGTAGCTGAGGTGGCCAAAATACAGCAGGACAACACCCATGCAGTACAGCTGGGTAGTAAAATGAGGAAGTTGTTAATCTAACCACAGATGCAAAAAGGCCTTGCAAAACAGTAACAGAAATAAAGTCCAGTATTTTTCATCACTTTTAGAACTGGTGAAATTATTATGGGCAATTTGTTGTTGTTACTTCACCATCTTGTTCACTGGTGTAACATGTGCTAAAGCAACTACACAGCATGACAACTTACAACACAAGAGAAAAAGGTATGTTATGTTTATTCACAGCGTAGAACAAAATATCAAAGTGCTCAGTGTGGGTAAGATGATACAGGAATGCCTCCTTTCAGTACACTTTAGTCCAAATTTACATGACAAATTTACTGAACACCTTCCAAAATGTCCCATATGATCATTAAAGCTTTGATCTGTGATTTATGGTTAAGTATTGGGGAGAAAACTACTTGGTTATGGTCAGGGAAAGACCGACTGTTGCAAGGAAGGAGCCAGTACTAAGTACCAAAGTCAGACACTTAGACACGTTTTCTGACCTACCACTACCCTGGGTAAGGTTACATTTAGGCACAAACACTAGTTAGTTAAGGCTGGGGAAAGATTGCAGTCATTGTTCAAAGAAACCAACATTGGATAGAAGACAGGAAAGAAAAAAAATATACATTACCAGGTAAATATAAAATTGTAATACAGAAAACAGTTTTTGTCACTTTGTATTCCCTTTTACATGACTCAATATTACGTGTCATCATGTTTACCTCAAAGAACATATACCACCGACATATACCACCGTGAGTTGACTTCTCTTCTGCTTCCCTTCATTAAAACTATTAGAAAAGTGTATTGTATCCTCTCAGCCACTGGAGACTGCTGGGACAAGGCAAGGAAAAGACATTTCATTTATAAAGCACATTACATTGCAAGTAAACTCAATGTGCTTTACATTAAAATGTATAAAGGTATGGAAGAGTATCACTCATAAAATTTAAAAATGTCGCAATAACAAAAGAAGAAAAAACAAATACAGCAGCTAATTATAAGACCAAACCTATAGACACATTTTCAGTTGATTTTGGTGATGGACAGAAGGCTTTACTTGTTGCTAAAGTAATGCTAACTGGTAACTGTGGCTGCCGTCAGCTAATTAGCTCAGTTAGCCGTGCTGCAAGGACTGGGAGTACCAAGTGTGTTGATGTTTAAACCGCTACACAAGAGCGTTGGACTGCTGGGAGGAGGTTTTCAGGGCCGGGTCGAAGGAATAATGAATGCAGGTGGGGACGGCGGTGGCAGCGATGTCGTGCTAGAATCGGGGCCAGGCAGGCAGCGGCAACGGGACCGGTGTTGTATCGAGTTCTGTTTCCCCGTAGATTTCTGTTCCCCCCTATCTACACCTGAACCAAACCCTAACCCTAAGTAATGCTGCGTTCCAGCCAACCCGTGTTTTCACAACCTTCTACCCGTGAAAGTGCCCTGGAACGTCAGTCAAACCCCTAACTTACTACCAGTTTGATATGCTACCAGTTTGATATGCATATGAAACTGTTTATTGCCCTGCCTTGAGGTGATTATCCCGTTTATTCTACTTCTTGCTTGCCAACATAATAAAACAATTCAAATACTTTAATAATTATGCTTTTTCTCATTTGTAAGCGCATGCTTATTAAATGTATACTGACTAGAAATCGCCAGTATCAGCTAGCGCTAGCTGACATCAATGTTTGGTCAACGGCACAATGTTTAGCTAGCAAGCTCATGACTTTGCCTGGAACGCTACCAAGTCGTGACTTGAAGTCGTAACTTACGTGCTAAAAATTGTGTCTGGAACGCAGCATAACTACCGAGGGGGGCGCTACGCTGAAATCACCTGGTTCTGCAGCCGCTACGGACATCATGGCAGAGGCAAGGAGACAGAAGAGGACATGGAGGAAGCTAAGTAGAGAAAAAGAGAGAGTGAGCGAGCAAGAGTTGGACGGGCTTTTAGTCGTTGGCGAGAGCTTTGCAAAATTAAAGGCTGCAGGACAGACAGCAAGCTGTCACTCTTGTTGTTGGACTATTTAGTTTTAGCTGGCTTGTGCTGTTGCACTTGCTTGATGCTTGGCTGTGTTAGTAAAGTTGTGGACTCGCTAGTTTTTGATCAGAATGTAATTGATCGTAAGTAAATAGCCAAATCGCAATAAATACAAATATTATGCAATGTTGCTCTAAGAGCGAGTGCACATGCACACTGCTGTGAACTGTTAAAAACTACACTTTGAAGTAATATGCCATGTTTAACTGTAACCATACATATTTATAATACCTCAAACCCCAATCTCTAATGACAATATGACACGGTTACAGTGCCTTGTTTAGACCAAGCTAAAGACACAACCTCTTCTGATTGGCCAACACTACGTTCTGTTAATGGTCATTGTTCGTCCTCAGTTCACAAACTTATAAGATAATAAGAAAAGTTTTTTATTATTATAATTTTTAGGGGGGGGGGGCTGAAATGAAATTAAAAAGGGTCTAAAATCGCCCATGAACTAACAAATTGTTGGTTGATCAAAACAATGTACTGATTATAAAAAAGTAGAAAGAGTGGAAATCAGAGAAACATAGTCTTTATTAATACAGTCTTACTGATCAAATGTTCTGTGGCTGTGATACAGTATTTACATAGACGGGTGCAGTGTTGTAAGGACAGGGAAAACGAAAAAGAAGAAGCAAAGTCACATCACATCTTCTTTCTTTTTCCTCTTGCTTAAATGACAAAAAAATTACACTTGCCTCAGCCTTAATTTCTCATTAAAAGTCATCTTTTCATTTTTTTTTGTTTTTCTCACAAACTTTTGACCCCTTAAAAAGTAGGAATTGAAACATATTCTAGTGCATTAGCGTTCAGTTATTGTTGTGGATATAAGGGTGTTTGGATTGAAACTCGGAGGGGAACAAATGAATGTGTAGAAATGGTGTGAAAGTTAAAGATGGTTCAGTGGATGAAAGGGAACAGCGCTCACTCACCTAGAAGCCCTGCTGCCCCCAAGTGGCCAAAAATATCAATAGTACATTCTCTTTAACACTGAACAGATGCAAACAGATGAGTCTCTGTTTAAAGGTAAATTGTGGTATAAAGATGATATGGCTCACACATTATGTTGCATCAATTGATGGACCGATGTCTAGCAGTTAAGCTTCTAAATGTAGCACAAATATATCAGTTTTTCAAACATAATAGGCCTTTTTTACAAAATACATTTTACTTGTCATAGAAAGAAAAGCACAGATGTTACTAGTAACATTAAAGGTGTTGTAGGTAGGAGTGCGAAGATCCAGGACTTAGCCAAAAAATTTGAACATAAACAACTTCTCAGTCCCTCCCCCCCTTTCTGCTAAAGCCCAAAATGGTCTCCTAAGCCCCTCCCCCCACAAGGGAGAATGAATGTGTGGGCTCCATTCTATTCAAGGGTCCCAGTAAGCCATGACAGTAGCCAGGTTTCCCGTAGCGCAAATATTATCCAAATGTAAACTGATAGTTGGTTCATCAAGATATAAGCCTACAGTTCTTCAATTCAGATCAAACTTTATTTCAGACTCACCATAGCAATAAAATGAGAATATAAGACGTACAAGACGAAACCACAACAATTCATTCAATTGACATTCCTTTGCCATCATAGAAAACACAAACTCACAAGCTAGGCCTATACCAAGGTGTACAGCCCAGAGGAGGCTGGTCCATGGAGGCACAGGAGATTGCTCCTCCTCTACTTTTGAGAGGCAAAAGGGACATCAAAATATATATTTAAAAAAGAAATTTGTTGAAAAAAACCATAACCAAATCTCAGGATCATTTATTAAAATATGTTTTGCAGTTTCTTAACATCCTCACAATCATTTGAGCTCTGTTCTAGCTTAAGATTCTTCTGAATGAGCAAAGAATGAAACATGGCTCATTAGTGCCAGTACTTCAATACAGCCAGCAGATGGCGACAAACAACCAGAGCTTCCACCATGATTTGGACAAAAACAGATGTGTCAGTGTGACCGTTAAATGAGAAGTTATTTCGGCGTAAATAGCATTTGCATGCTGTGCTTTTCCTATTAAAGTGTGTTCAGTGTCTTTGGAAACGTCGGACATTTTAGTTTCTAGGGAAACCAAGGACCAAGTAATAAGACATGGATCATGAGGACCTACCTAGCAGGGGCTCCTAGCACCGGGATGCCTACTCCAAGCAGCTGCAGCTGCTGTCTAGGCCAGGGCTCCTGCTGCCTACCTGCAGCAACCACAGCAATTCAATCTAGTCCGGGCTTAGGGTTGCACAATATTAACAAAATGTGATACTGTGATAGCGATATTAATTTCGATATTTTTAACATATGTAAAATAACAAAAGTTATGGGAAAACGCATCAAAATAGATTCATAACAAATAAAACAAGTTTTCTTACAACACAAGGGTTATTTCAGCTGACAGTCATATCGGACTGGTCCAACATGAATAAATAAATAAGGACCATGTCTACAGAACAGGACATGTTCTATTGGTTGGACAGTATAAAATAGATAAATAAAGAGAACAGGACACAACTTTTCTTTCGCTTCTCTGATTTGTTCCGTTTTGTTGTCTCTATCTATTTCTTCACTTACACTGTCACTATGTCGAAATATGCACACACGTGGTAGGGTTTGTCACATAGTGGCCCCGTGCGCTGACATGTATTAACTTTTGCAAGTCGCACGGTAACTGGCCAATGAAATATCTGAATTTTCATGACCAGGGATATACCCGTGTTGACTGGTGTTGAACTGGTTGAAATTGACATAAGAAGGGTTGAACAAGGGTCAGATAACCTTGGTCCAACCCTGGTTTTTGGTGTGAAAGAGGTATGATTGAGGTCGAAATAGATCATAAGTTATGACTTTTTCTATGGGTCTATGAGGTCCAAACAATGACCGTCTTCATCTTTTGTTGCTTAGAACAAGTTGATGTGTTCCAGGCTATAGGAACCCCGATGCTGCTATAGGCGGTGAGCCAAGACCCCTGAACTCAGTCATGTGACTTTGTTGTTGTAAGATCCTGAGAACAGGTAAAAGCATGGCATCATTCCAGGCGAAGACTGTGACAGTCATCATTTGATCTCATAGATCAATAATTATAGTCATCACTTACGTTCTCCCCAATGAACATGCAAGATACTTTTATGTGATAATCATAAGCCTATGATGAAAAGGAAATCTTACTCAAATCTTTTACAAAATCAGCATTAATTGCATGAACATTTTCCAAGTAAGTTTTGCCGTTAAAGAGCCCCTATTATACTTCTTTTCAGTGTCATGTTTGTACTCTTCAGGTCTACTAGAACAGGTTTACATGCTTTGATGTTCAAAAATCATATTATGTTAGTTATACTGCCCATTGCTGCAGCTTTTTTTTAAAAAATCTTTTTTTCTGAAAAGCCCAGTCTGCTCTGATTGGTCACACTTTCCCCTTTTCCCCCCTTTTTTTTTTTTTTTGGCCCACCTCTACTGTGATTGGTCAACCATTTCAAACAACTGGGCAGGCTGTGCTTGCTCAGACAGCACCAATGGGCAGCACATACAGTATGAAAAACTGGGCTGGCATTCTCATTCAGTGACATCACTAATGGAGGAATGTCAAACAGGAAGGTTGGCGAGGCGTTTCAGGCAGTTGAGAAAAAGCGCTGTCTGTGGGAGAGAAAACTCCAATTAGAGTGAAAGTAGTTTATGTTAAAAAACACAACAAAAATACATACAATACAGTTTATATTCACCCTAGAATGTCTGGGTCATGATCCGGCTCAAATTGAGCTCCACTTTTGCAGGTTTGGGTTCAAGGTTCTATTTCGTATAGGCTTCGCCCTCTAAGAGCTGTTACTATTGGGGTTTATCCCTCACGCATGCACAGTCGTGAAGATTTCTTTCGCACCCTTGTGCCCTGCACCTAGCCTCTCTTACATCTGCAGTTAATGTATATTACAGCTGTGAGACCAGTGATCTGCTCCCTATTTTTCTTCAGCGACAAGCAGTTTGAAGATTTCGAAGAACAGCGGTGTCCGCTTGTGTACCGATTGACGGACCGGCTACATCCTGCCACCAGATCTCCACCCGAACTGCGAGGCGTGCCTCGGCCCCGTTCGCCAGGCTGGCACCCCGCCGGCCGCCAGCAGTTCTACGCCTGTTTACCAACGGAGGAACTGAAGCGGCAGATGATGGCAGCCGGGTGGACAGTCAGGTAAGGTAAGAATACCACCAGCGGAGACACCCGGACATCACGGAAGGGGATCTCTTTGGCGGGCAAGACTCCGCTGATTTGGATCCCCCCCAGAGATGGTTCTCTAGCCAGCATCGGCTCTCCCTCCTCCCTGTTGGGAGAACTGGAGCTCGAAACATGAGAGCCCACCGCTCGACCTGTGTGAACCCGGGAAATGGACGGCACCAATGTCTCGCTATGCACCGTTCACCAGAGACCAAGGCAACACAGAAACGGAGTTCCCAGTGGTCCCGCCACTGTGGCAGAGCCTGGCCTCCATCCTGCTTCTGAATGCCACTTTTTCCGGCCGACGGAAGCCCACACTGCCATCTCCCCGGGACCAGGTCCACGCCCGCTTCACTGACCACGCGCGCCTGTGTGCAACATCGCTCTGCTGTCTCCGCCATGACCGCTAAGCCTTTGGCTGTCCCCCGGAGTTATATCGACATCTGGCTGCACAGGTCACAACTCCCAGCCAATAGCAGACGTGTGCTCTTGGACAGTCTCATTGCCCCTGGTGTATTGTTTAGACTGCACCTTGGACAGCCACGAGCTATACTAGATGTCAGCTCGAGGAGGCCGCGCACCGCAGGCTGCGGCTGCGCCTCCACGAGCCCCGGCTCCAGCTCCACCGTACCGCCCTCCTGCCCCGCGGCGGTATCCCCTGCCTAACATCAAACCGACGCAGCCATAAGCAGCACCCACCTGGTCCACTCCACTCCTGAGCCGACTCGCAAACAGCTGCATCAGTGGCAGTGACAATATAGAGTAACTGCGGACGTAAGAGAGGCCCGTGCAGGGCACAAGGGTGCGAAAGAAATCTTCACGATTGTGCATGCGCGAGGGAGAAACCCAATAGCAACAGATCTTAGAGGGCTATGCCTATAGGCTACTCATAGAATCTGGAGTTACAATGCGTAACTATCGATCTGTTGCTCTGACAAGAGTTCCCAATAAACCCAAAGAACCTAAAAGATCCCGACTCATCAAATGGTCAACACTTTAATTCAGATAACTCAGTTATCCTATCCAGGTCGGCCTGTGTTTAAGTGTGCTTGTTTTTGTTAGCTTATTACATTTGTTTAGCTGTATGTTAGTAGCATCCTGTAAATGTGTTCTCTGCTCTGTGTTCCTGAGAAGTGGAGTCAGGTGGGGGGGGTTATTTTACACGCGGTAGTACTCTGATTGACCACTAGATGTCTCTCTGATATCATTTTCTCTCTCTATGTGCCCGCTGTGCACTGTGAAGCACTGATATGCTAATACAATGATGAGGAGTTAACAGTTGAGTCTAATTTCAGCAGATGCAGCATCGCCATCTCCTTAGGAGGGCTCCTTACTCTCACCATTCCCTGCTGTACTCAGAATACTTTTTTTTTTTTTTTGTGCCACCAGTTTATTGCCCGGACAGTTTTGAGCTTTATGTTGTAATTATGAGTCAGTCATCCCTAGCAAAGTACCTAAAACTCCAGAATTATATTTTTAAATTTTAAATTCATGGTTATTTTTTTCTATTTCATTTTCAGCCGTTTTGTCCTAGACATACCAGCGAAGTAAATCAAAAAGAGCAGATTTGCTGTAAGAACAGACTCCACCAAAAGCCTCTTCTATAACTGTCCTTACAGTTGGTATAGGCTATCTAGCTCTAGTGTCAGTTCACACAACAATGACATTATATCAGGTTCAAACGGGGAGGGAAGTCAGTTAGAGATCCACGGTCCACTCAGCACATGTCCTTAGTTTAGTTCATCTTTTGATTGAATCCCTTTACAAACTCTCATTGAGCTGCATGGCTCATATTGCTGATCTTTGGTGTGGTCACAGCGGGAAAGGTCGAGCCCAACCTCCAGGCCTGTGTCTCAGTCACTATATGTTACAAACGGCAGTAGGCTGTCTCAAAGCCTCGAAGCTCTTGTAGAGGGTCAACTTTTGCATTTTTGTGATCAAAGGACAACGGATCATTTCGGAGTTTGGTGCGTGTAATAATAATTTCACGTTTTGAAAAAAAGATGAACTAAAGGTTTCCGCAGTCCTGGAAGAGCTGTGAATACGCTATGATTATTGTTATTAAGAAAGAAAAAAATAGTAATTAGGCATATTCATGTAGATCGTATTCAGTGTGAATATAGTTGTACATTTTATTTTTATTTTTAATTATGAAACGATTTGATATTTGTCTTCCCTTTTTATTTTGAAATAGTGTAGGCCTAGGCTACACCAATGCGCCTGTCCTAACAAATGGTTATAGATGACACAATACTGCAACCAAAAAGCTTCTGTGTTTGTATTTATTTTGACATTTTTCTCCATTAATTGGTATGTTTTGCCGCCGTTAGACCGTGTCTAGGTGCACCGTCCCGGTGACACAGGTCCTACGATGATCTCAAAATGAAATCCTAATCAGTATAAA
>NC_053123.1:3177738-3185238 GCF_010015445.1 Perca fluviatilis | reverse complement strand
GGCCCGCGGGAGAGGGCGCAGACCTCCGGCCGGGAACGCGTCCACCCAGTAGTCAGCAGGCCGAGCCTTCCCGGGACGCCGTGCCAGGACTCCAATTGCAGCAGTGACAGCTCGTCGTCGTCGTCCTCCGCCTCCTCTACCTCTTTGGCGAGTCCCCAAAAGAGTAACGGCAGCGGCGGAGGAATCGCAGCCGCCTCCACCGGGAGCAGCGGCATGAAAGCCGAGGAAAGAACTGGCGGCGGGGCCGGGGAAAACACGTCCTCCTCGCTGGTGGTGCTGAACGGCACCGGGGCGGCAACGCCGGAGAGCCAGCCGTTGCTCTGGCCTGCCTGGGTCTACTGCACCCGGTACTCGGACAGGCCCTCATCTGGTAAGGCAATAGTTTTATGAAGAATCAAACAGTCTGCGCGTGCAATTGGTTTTATAATGGAGGAACAATAGGCCACTACTTCACTTTGGTTAACTTGAATCCTTAACTTTTCTGACACAAAACACCAAGACACATTTATCCCAGCCTACATGTCGGGAATTTTCATCAGGATATCAAGGGAGGTTATTGTTATTATTTTTTTAAATAACGTAAAGTGGGAAATAATGTTTTATTTAAGACCACAAACTCAGCTGACACAATCTTTTTTTTACTCATGTATCTTTATAACCTACATTTAAAATGTAAATTAATCTTAATCCTACTCGAAAATGTATAGGCCAACATATGGAGTTTTAAATGAAGTATTTAATAATAAGAATGTTGAATGTCGTCCGGTCAGAGTTTACCACTCTTTTTTTTAAATTTCGTAGAATGGTTTCTTTCTAAATCCTTTACCTATTTAAATGCCCAATGGGCTTTGTCGTTTAGCATAATAATAGATCAGTTACATATTAAATATAGCACGCTCCAGCATTCCCATAGACCAGGATGCAATGCAAACTAAAATATAAATTGTTGTATTTTACATTTTGAGATTTCACCCGTATGAACCAGATTAACGCGGTCTTTTAAACAACACATTTGTAACACATCATTATCATTTAATAATTCATTAATAATATAATAACCCACAATCATAGCCTGTGTTGTGTAGAAATTAGCAGAATTAAATTGTTTTTTTCCGCCTTCTCAGTTAATTTTTTTTCCCTTTCTAACTGTGTCTCTTAACTACATCCGTGCATTCGAAAATACATTTCATGTTAAAAAAAGAAAGCTAGCAGCAGTTATTATAAGTCTCAAATAGAGAAGAAAAACACGTGCAGCTGAGATTTTGTAACATGAACAAGCTGCAAGTTGAGTCAAACGTTATTATTATTATTGTTATTCAGTTGTCTGATTCATTGACTAACTTCACTCTCTTTCAGAAACAACATGTATTGTTACATTTACATAAGCGCTTGGCACAGCATTGATGCTAAAGGATTATGATTGTACAGATGACAGCAGCTCTGGTCGGCGTGTGTGGGGGGGGGGGGGTGTGTGTGTGTGTGTGTGTGTGTGTGTGACACGTGTTTTGGTTCAGGGACTTTGATGTCAGCGGATCGACAGCAGACATTTTCTATCGATATATAAAGTAATCCCCCCCCGGTGTGATACTGGGTGTAACATGTTGTCCTCTGCGTGGACGATATGAGCTGCTGTCAGTAAAGCATGGCGGAATAAAACACAATGGAATTAAAGGTAAATAATGTCTATCAGCCCTCCCTGTCTCCGCTACAGGAGACATTTTGAATTAATTAACCGGCTGTTTGATTTGGGTGTGACGGCCGCCGAAATCACGTTCAGTTCCTCCAAAATACAAATAGCCTATGATATAGCTTATGTGTAGGCTATATGTGTAAAATACATGGAGCACAAGAAGGCTTTCTCCTTAAAAGCCTTCGTTTATATGGCCTACATTAACTGGCCTTCTTGTATTAGATGAGTTCATATGTGTTATTATTTTTGTGAAACGACGCACGACTATTGAAGCTGTATTTTATTTTTGACGCGTTTTGTGAATTAGCACAACCAGTCTAAAATATTATAAATATATTATTTAAAAAAAATATATGTGTAATAATAAACAACACACTCAGAGTGAAATTGTAAACGACTTGCCTCCAGGTTTTAATTCCAAAATCCAGACCTCATCCTACTTTAAGGACTGTTGAGACGTGTTTGTAGCTGTTGGAGGGGCCGGTGTGCGCATTATTTCACTACACAATAAGTGTGTGTTTATTCATTTTGTGTGATATAGCATTTATGGCTGTATCTTCGTTCAGTCTGGTCTTTAACCTTCAGTTTTTATCATTCACATTATTAGTCATAGTAGTTTTTCCAATAAGTCTGTAAGAAAATGCAGTAAAAGTGGTGTGTTGATTATTATAACGGCCTACACACAATAATATAGCATTTAACTACACTATGAACAATAATAATTGTATAATTGAAAGCGGTGTGCTGGGTGTATTTTTGTGTGCTGAGTGTGTGTGTGTGTGTGTGTGTGTGTGTGTGTGTGTGTGTGTGTGTGTGTGTGTGTGTGTGTGTGTGTGTGTGTGTGTGTGTGTGGAGTTTACATTACTGTCTGTTCTGCTGCTGCTGATCTTTACACAGCGATATGTGCAGGGGGTTATTACTTTACTGTGTAGTTAAAAAGACATATTCCCTTCCCTTGGAGATTATTATTATTATTATTATTATTATTATTATTATTATTATTATTATTATTATTATTATTATTATTACTCTAACCGAGATGTTATAGTTTATGTTAACAGGGCTGTTATATTGTACAAATTATGGTTCATTATATTATAGTCTAATGATTTTTACTATTACTACTACAACAGTTAGGCCTAATAATGCTAATAATAATGTCTCATATGTTGGGAAGAGAGAGAGAGAGAGGAGAGAGAGAGTGTGTGCGTGCGTGTGTTTGTGTGTGCGCGTGTGTGTGTGCGTCAGGCTGGTGTTGACCGATTGTTGATGTGAAAACCAATTGTGAGTTTGTCGATCTGTTTGGTGGTGATGAAGCGTTGTCCAGTATGCGCTGAATATTCATATTTCCGCTGTCCGGTCCTTTCGCCCTTACTGCAGGCCCAAGGACACGGAAACTGAAAAAGTCGAAAAGCGGCAAAGAGGACAAGCGGCCGCGCACGGCCTTCACGGCCGAGCAGCTGCAGAGACTGAAGACGGAGTTCCAGGTGAACCGCTACATCACGGAGCAGCGGCGGCAGTCCCTGGCTCAGGAGCTCAACCTCAACGAGTCCCAGATCAAGATCTGGTTCCAGAACAAGCGGGCTAAGATCAAAAAGGCCAGCGGCTTCAAGAACGGGCTGGCGCTGCAGCTGATGGCGCAGGGACTGTACAACCATTCCACCACCACCATCCAGGAGGACAAGGAGGACAGCGACTGAAGGAGCGCGCGCGCGCGCACACACACACACACACTCTGTACATTGTAAATATATATAATCTCTAATTTAACGACGAGGATGGGGACGTATAGGAGCTTCTTTTGTCAGCAGTTCTCCTCCTCTTCATCTCCGTCTCCTCCTCTTCGATAGTGACCATACAGCGGGACGGCCTGCAGACTCTTATCGGACTGACCCGCAACTGCAAAAACCAAAGATTTTATTGGAAAACAGAGCCTGGACACTTTTAAAAACAATAAAGAGAAAAACACGTTTACCGTATTTGTGTGTCCCCTGAGCTGAGAGTGAAATGGACCTCCTCCTCCTCCTCCTCCTCCTCCGCCACCCGCAGCCGTAATATAAGACCACAATGCAGCGGGGGAAGTTTCCCTTCAGCTTCTGCAGCTCCGGTTCCGGACGGTCCCGATGAACTGAACCCACCGGCCCCCCAGCAGCCACGGACACCACTTAAACACCGCGAGGACAGCCATCGGATTCATTCGACTTGTGTTCTTATTGTTTTTCTAGACCAACTGACTTCTAAGAACTGTAATAATACAGTCATTTTACACACACGCACACAGTGCCAAAAAGAAAGAATATAGTGATGACGGGGGGGGGGTGAACAGCCTATGTGTAAAGTCACTTCTGAGCACGAGAACACACGGTTAATGCCTCCGGGATTATTACAGGAATATTATACAAATACTATCATGTCGGGGCCTTGGCGTTGTGAACACTGAGGTTATTATGTTTATTACTGAGTTTTTTATTTTTTTTTTATTTTTTTTAATTGGGGATTTCAACAACGGAAGTTTATGTTCTAAAATAAATTAAAAACAAAAAAATTAGGCTATATGCAATCTGAATTGTTGATGCTGATTCCAGATTTGTTTTTAATGCAAAATATTTCCATTTGGCAATTTTCATATTTCTTTACATTAAATAAATAAAGGAGTCTGCATGAAACCAAAGATTTCGACCATATAGAAAATATAAATATGAGTAATTACCAGGGCGAATAAAACGTGAAAAATCTAAATATTTAGAAAATAATGTGTAACAATGCAGGATTTGGAACCATGGCCTCATCATCTCTAAAACCCTGCGTAGCCTACAGCATACATCTATATAGCTTATAGCCTATAATAACACGGTGCTGTGTAAAACATACACATAGCCATAGGTAGGCTATAGTCGAAATCCACCAAAAGAAGCGCTTCAATTCTTCCCACTTCTAAGAGAAATCTGTCATATTCCTATACATTCCTGTTTGTGTGCTACTAACAGCTCGTGATTGGATTCTTTATAAGCCCTAATGGCATAATTCATCATGTCCTTCTGATGCTTCTGTTTGGACCCAGAGTGTGTGTTGTAGGTACTGCTACTTTAAGGGAATCTTCTAGCATATTGCGAGATTGTTCACTGTGGTGTTTGTATACTATCCCTCTCAAAGTGACCATATGATTACTGCAGCTCTTAACAGATTGGGGGGGGGGGGGATACGAGGCTCGTGCTGTAACCTCTGTGCATCGACTCCTCGTGGTGTTGCCTTTTGATTTCGCCAGGTAAAGCTGCAGAGGCCCCGCTGCCCTGCAGACGCAGCGAGCAGCATCACTCTATCTGAGATATGTTAGCGAGAGGGGGGATATATGATGTACATTTAAACCATGTTTCCAAATAAACGCTTTTATATTGGAAAAAGAAAAAAGAAAAAAAATCCTCGGAAACACACTGACCCATTTTTTTCTCTCTTGCTGGGTGAAAACGGATTCAATTAATACATGCAGGTGTGTGTGTGTGTGTGTGTGTGTGTGATGATGATGATGATGATGATGGGGCGGGGGGTTCGCAGCTCATTGGTTCAAGTGAGTGGGACAACGGAATCCATATTCATAGGTCTTTTGGAAAAGGAGGTGAATTTACACCGCGAGACACGCCGCTATCTGCGCTGTTCAAAGCGTTGCAGAGCATGAAATTGTCTCTCCGTGTCTGCGCCCTCCGTACCGGCCCGGGACACAACTAGAGAGGTGCTGGAGCTGCAGGACAGGGAGCCTTCCTTTGTGTGCGTGTGCGTGCGTGCGTGTGTGTTTTGGTGAGACATCCAAACGGCTCAGGGGTCAAGGCCACGTCTCATCCCCACCATGACTTTAAAAACACCCCCGGACCTGTCTCATTAAGTAACCGTGGACACCACCAACCGGGCCGCCCTACGTATATAGGCCTGTATTTCCAAACAGATTTTATATTGAAAAGTTTCCATTACAAGCAATACAAAAATCTGCCTTTTTTACAAATTTTTTAAATGATTTCCACAACATAAAGTTATGTTTTGACTCGCCTTGTCGCATGATGCTTATAAAAACTCAATGATATAGCCTATGGAGAATCATTCTCTAAACAAACACTTTAAACACTTTAAAAGTATTACAGTAAAGTAAGACTGCAAAGCTGATTTGACACCCATGAAATCATCCCCCTTCAATCAGATACAAGAGAACATCCCAGCCATTCATTCATTCATTCTGTATTTGGGCTAAAATGAACACATGCGTTATTCTCCATTTAAAATACGGAGTGTTTGCAGGATCTGACGTTTTTTCCAAATACTGTATGTACCCAAAATACATTAAAAAAGCCATCCAGCTAAGCTGTATTTAACATAAAGTTGATTTAAAAGTAATAGTTTACTGTTAGATTCTGTCAGTGCCAGGCTTTAATACAAACACTGACGTGTGTGTTTATAACAATTCTCAAAAATTTATGAAAAGCAGCAGCCTCCATCCAAAAAAAATAAATAATCCCTTAGCTTTTCCCCCTTCCTTTTATCGTCTCTTTTTTATCTAAATTAATGTATTGCTCTCATCCACTTACTCAGCTAAATTAGAGGAGAAGGCTTCACTAAACATTCACTACTTCTGAGCAGATCATTATTTACTGGGGGAGAGAGAGAGAGAGAGAGAGAGAGAGAGAGAGAGAGAAAAAAAAAAAAAAAAAAAAAAACCAGACAGACAGAGATGTACACATGTGATTTTAAAGTGCCAATAAGGAGAATTTAAAGAAGAATACCCTCTGGTGACTCTCAAGTACATTAATCATCACTCCAACTTCCTTCAGCAATTTCTTTCCTTTCTGAGAATCTCTATTTGTATTTTTATATTGATGAGAAGATTTCTGTACAGGGAAACTTGGAATTATTCTGCACTAGAAACTTTTTGAAAATGTGTTTTTATAATTGTAGATAGATAGATAGATAGATAGATAGATAGATAGATAGATAGATAGATAGATAGATAGATAGATAGATAGATAGATAGATAGATAGATAGATACACTATTTGTATTTTTCTAGTATGTATGTGTGCGTGGATGTCATATGTCTGTGTGCCTATGTGTATGTATGATGTGTATAAGCTATTGGACACCTTCATTTCCTTCTGGATAAAGTATCTATAGATAGATAGATAGATAGATAGATAGATAGATAGATAGATAGATAGATAGATAGATAGATAGATAGATAGATAGATTGATTTTAGAGTTAAAAAACAACAACATTTTCTTTCTTTGTAAAGCTCAGAGTGTCTCAGATGGTAAACAGAGGCTGCCGCTGACAGCAGTCCACTGTGTAATTATTTTGGACCAAATTACTTATCGAGTGTGCATCTTTCCTGATGAAACGGGGCCATTTCCTCCAGCCTGGAGGTCATCTGTCATCCGGAGCTTCATACTTCCCTTGTAGGAAGAGTCTGTCTCTTCTGTAATCACTGTGGAGCCAGGCCAAAGAAAGTAGAACCCCCTCTTTAAAAAAGAAAAAAAAAAAAAAAAAAGGGAGAGAAAACAGAGGGAAACAGTAGGCTGAGATCAATTTGTCAAATTCAAAGGTAAATGTTGTGACAGGCTGACTGGATCTTTGCCTCTACCTGTTCTCTTCCACTCCGCTGCTGGCCTCAGATCTGTCGGGAAGAGAAGAAGACTTTGCCTCTGTAATTATCCAATAGAAACAGAGCGCTAGGATGTGTAAGTTATTCACATGCTTCAGTCCTGCTTTTTATTCCATGCATGCATAATTGCATAATAAAAGCAGAGTGTGTGCATGTGTGTGAAATCAGA